>NC_081189.1:33257847-33387847 GCF_902713425.1 Acipenser ruthenus | reverse complement strand
CCATAGTGACTGGTATAGAATTTTGGTAGCTGGCCAAATTCCTTAAGTTTTTTGTTTAGGAAGTGTGTAGTGTCCTGGATGAAACTATCTGTTTCTATGCTGGCACTACTTCCACTTGTTGGTGTCCAGTCAAAGGTTTTAGTGATGTTACTTCTGTTGTATGGAGTTTGTATGGCAATGTTGTTGTCAAGATGATGGAAAAACTCCTTTAGTCTGAGGCGTCTGAAAAATGCTTCCAAGTCTCCACAAAATTTTATTTTGTCCAGGTTTTGCGACGGGCAAAATGTCAAACCTTTCGATAGAACTGAAGTTTCTGCTTGAGTTAAATTGTGTTTAGAAAGGTTTACGACGGAGAGTTGGTTAATAGGAGTGTCTCTTGTTGTTTTAGATTTCACTAATTTATCCAGTTTTTTTTTTTTTTTTTAATTTTCAGTTGCATGTCTGCCTGTAGATGTTTCTTGTAATGTTCCTTAGATTTAGTATAGAAGTCTGCTGCTGTGCTGTTTTTTGTTTCTAGGTTAATATACAGTGTTTCAATCTGTTTCTTTAAAGAGTTTTTCTTTGCATATATTAAGGGGATTAGGTGGTTTCTTAGTTTCTCTAAAGTCTTTTTACAAAGATGTTCTGCATACGTAGATTTGAATGTAGTGCTCAAAGGATTGTAGGTGATGAGTCATTTTGGTATTAAGTCTAGTTAGGAAGAAAATAGCTGTCCAGTTTAGCTTCCTTTCTTCTCATGTTGGTAATAATTTAATTATAGTGCTTAAAAAAATGATTGAAATAGAGAAATGCATTAAACAAGATAATGTGTTTGTTCAAAATTACAGCAGAAATCACTTCTTGTATTCGTCAGTGTTGAAAAATGTGTTATATTGACAACAATCAATTTCACAACTAAAATAACTAACCAAATGATCCAAAGACTGCTTTGGTTTTAAACTGCTGTCAATTTAAGAGTGTCAACAGTGCCACGTTAACAATGTTGAAATGTGTATTTAAAAGGAAAATATATATTTGGACTTTGAGGTTGGCAATATCAAGCATTATCACAATGTATTATTTAAACCAATGCATGCACATTCCAAAGGTGACCATAACCACACAGTAAATGAAAGAGGTTTATATAAAAGCTATGTTTTTCTAATGTATAATTTGTATAATGTTGTTTGGGCAGAGCTGAAATGCCACAATAGCATATGAATTAAAAAAAAAAAAAAAACACAGAGTGAATGTACTGGTTAAAAATATTTGTATAAAATAGTTTATTGGATTATAGCCAAAGGAGGTGAACACTGTTGCAAATATGGACAGAATGATCCAATCGGCACGTAAGGGTCCCCATTTTTTCTGTGTGTATTTTAAAAGGATATCAGTAAAATATTAGAGAGTTGTTTTTCAAAGGAGCAAAATAACAACTTGGGGTCTGATTGGTACCATAGGTGAAGTTATTCATTTTGCTTAGAAAGTTACAGAGCTAGTGCCCATCGGCATGACGCAGTGATAGGTAATGTATAGAGGTTCACTTTACCTGACATAGCAACGTAGTTGATGTCATGACCTGCTGCCTTGGCATATGATCCACTCTGTCCAAATCCGGTCAGTCTGGCATAAATTAATCTTGGGTTATCTTTTAGAATTTCATTTGGACCAAGTCCCAGCTTCTCCATCACACCTTCAGTTAAAACAAATAACAAATAACATACTTGTGAGCAGTTTGCAGTCAGGAAGTTAAACAAACAATCTTAGAAGTCCCATTTTGGGTTTTGTGTCAGCAAAGCAGCATCACAATGCAGTTCAGTAATTACAGTAAATATGAAGATTTGTTTTAAAAAGGTCTATATTTGTATTGAAGACTTGGTCTTGTTTCAAACTGCAGTTTCCAACACGTCAACAGTGCAACCAAACATGTTACTACCAAAAAAAAAGTAGATCATCATTACACCCTACTGAATATATGTAGGGGTGCACCAATAACAATTTTCTTGGCCGTTACTGATAGCCGATGGTTATCTACCCATATCGGCCGATACAGATAGGATACCGATAATATGTATATATATATATATATAAAAAATATATATATATATTTTTAAACTATATATTTAAACTGTTTTACAATTATAAATGTTAAAACATGAACAGGTATTGTTTACTTGTTGCATTTACTTCAGAAAATAAATACAAAGAATAACATAGTATTATATTGTGTGCTTGACAGCAATTTATACATTTGTTTTACAACAGTCACAAAAAAATACTACTTTGCATTTGTACTTGTAAAAACACTTCTGTCGAAAACAATATATAATGTGACGTTAACCTTTATAGCTACTTACGTTACTATGATACCGTGCTGTACTCTTGATTTCTGTTTTGGGAGTCATTCTTTCAGCACCAAGAAAGCGTGCTTGGGAAAGTGATTAGTTTTGTTTGTTTCAAAATCATAAGCCAAGTGAAAGCCATTTGGCACATCAATGGTCGTCTGTATCCTAGTAGCAGACTGATCCTAGAACTTTGTCTTTTTTTGAGGGGGTCCAAATAATTCACTAGCAATAATAACCCAATAACATCCAAAAAGGAAAGAGTGTTTTCAATGGAAACCCTGTTTAAAATATTCATGTACCAGTTTGTTAATTCTTTTTATTAAACATAATGATATTGTGTTGCTGGAAATGTTTGTTTTTAGATTTAGACTTCAAAACAACAACAAGGTTGTACATTCTGCAAAATGTTAAATGCACTTAAAAGAAGACTAATTTCTGAGAATTAGCTGCTAGCTATCATGAGCAAATGAGCGTCACTACTAGCGATCGTGTGACCACATGGTCACTTCTCTGCAACCGATTATCTTCAAGGCATAATATCCCAGGGGGTGCATCACATGAACCAGGCTGAACATTTCAAAACTGGAAAAGATAAAGGCAGATCCTAAGATTGGTGTCTTATGACTTTGTGCTTAAAAGGTCAGAATAATCCCATAGAAATGGGATGGACTACAGCTTGTTGATAGAAAAACAATATTCAGAACACGTCCACACCATCTCTTCAGTATTCTGAAATGTTAGTATTATTACCACTAGCAAAGATTTAAAAAAAAAAACTGCCATTTATTTTCAAGTATGTGAGAATATATATTTCACACACACATGGTACCTAATCTCTTTTTATCAGTAATGTTATCTTCAAGTGTCAATCCTAAACTTCTTATAGCATGGGCTTGAAGGGTAGAGCACGTTTCCAGTACGGCATTATCTGTGCTCAAGTGAAACACAGCGCCCACTTCTTAGTTCTGGGAAAATCAAACAACAAACTACGGACCTGGAAAGCATCCTTCACAATCAACAGCCTCTTAGGTGACTCCTCTGCCAGCATCTTAACTATTCGATGGGTTGTCAAGCCTGAGTAAGATCAGGTTTTCTTGACAAAATGGGACTTAACAAAATGGGAAACATTTAAGTTAATAATGTGGTTTCCCCACAAGTGATCTAAACAAATAATATTGTAATTCTATGGATTATGAAGTGGAAAACTGAGTGTCAATATTTCCCAACCAAAAGAGCAAGAAGAGGCTGTTCAGCCCATCAAGGTTTTTTCCTTGCTAGCATGCCATTTGCGCCAAGACAGTATATATTGGTTTACAGATGCTAAAATAAACCAAGAAATTAAGAATCTAGCCCTTTGTTGATAAATTGTTTTAAATGGCCAATCAATATTCATATCAAAGAAAAGTATAGAAAAACTTCTAGGCAACCTGGTAAAACATGCAACTGAACGCTAGTTTAAATAGCTGTCTGTCAAAACAATATGATTAATATATCCCCAAATTAAGGAAAAACTGGTGATTTGTAATCTATACATACTTTAAGAATAGCACAATATGAAAGAGGTGATAACACAAAGACCTGCTGATGATTTTAAGAGAGGACAGTTGCAATGATGAAGTTATGGGTGAACGCATGGTAAATGGCAAAATGACAATGCAAATTTACTACAGCACTCTTTGTTAAGTGGGAAATGTTCTTACCGTTGCGGAAGGGCTCAATTAAAACATCACTCTCAGCACACAGCCTCTTCAGAACAGCAGCCCCTTCTGGTTTCTTTAAGTCCAAGACCACTGACTGTTTACCACGGGACTGCACATCAACTGTCATGGATGCCTTGGTCCTATCCACACGGATCACTTTGGCTCCAAAATCGGATAGGATCATGCCGCAGAATGGGGCTGGAGCCAGGCCAGCAAGCTCTATCACACGGATTCCAGCCAAAGCCATATCTAGTAAGAGGATTAAAAAATGGAAAGAAACCTGAGTGTTTGAAACAATCCCCCTAAACCCTGTGTATTATTCAAACAGGGCTCAGACATGCTGTACGCAGCCAGTTCATCATCTTGCTTGACTCATCTGAGAACATTACCAGCTACTCTTTAGAACTTTTATTTTTTTTTTGAGTTTATCTGTCCTTTCAAAATATACCATATTAGTAGACAGGCAGATAAAATCCTCCCTAAAACAACTCTAATATACAGCCTGCATTTGGATCCTGTGACATCATTGTTCCAGTTAATTAAACAACCAGGTTCTTCGCGACTAGAACGACAACATATTCCATTCAAACAGAACATCTAGGGCTGGCAAACTGCAGACTAGCCATATACTGTAGGTTACATTATGATGTGGGCAACAAAATGAAACTATAATGTAGGTGTTTTCAAACATGTCTGTCAGTTATTCTAAAATATTATACATAGATTTTAATAAATAAGTATTATAAGCCGATAAAATCCAACAAGATGAGGTTTGAATTGAATCTTCAAATCCTGTTTTCTTGTAAATATAAACTGCTGGTTTCCCAGACACTGGCTACAGTAGCAATTACAGTACATGTAATTTGAAAGTGGCGTGAGTCACGCTACCTCACAACACCACTACGTTACTTTCCTGCAGCTTTGACTATTTTCATTCTACTGTCCTGCATATTTCCTCCCACTAACACTACCTTCACTCACATTTCATGGGGCATTCTTATTGTGGTCAAGGAAATCAACTGCAGCATTGCAGTACTTGCAGTATATGATAGCAACAGCAACTGTATATTTTGATATTTATGAAGCAATTACGTCTATGTTGCAGATTTGAGGATGTAATTATTAATAAGAACAAACACAACATTTTTTCTAATTTCCCTAACAAAAAGAAAATGAATAATTCTGAATAGGCCGACTAGGATGTGTACTGTACAAACACCAATCAGCGTTTTAAAACTAGGCTAAAGAAATCTGAAAATGCATTTAGACAACAGATTATTATTATCATCTTTCCATAAGCACATGGAAAGGTTCTATAACCAGCTTCCACTATACTGCATTGTGATCAATTCTACAGGTAACACAAATCAACCACAATATTCTTTTAATGTTTTGTTGTGATGTTTGATTTATTTTTCAGTTAACCAGTGACGATGCTTAGAACGGAATACAATGTATTTATAAATGCACAAACATACTGCTGCATGTATCCAGCATACAATTAATGATGTCTCAAATTCCTCATACCATTTACTGTTTTTAACATTTGATTTAATCAGCATTAAAATTCAAACCCTGTAGTAGATAGTGTTGCCCTAGTCCTAGAGTTCAAATCCCCAAATAAATGCTGTTGCCCAAAGAATTGCCCAAATAGTTGGTAAAAGGAAGGACATTTTATTAAAATGGCACGCAATGTTGTGTGTACATTTTGAGATTCAATATTATTTTTATAGTTAATATGCTAGCCTAACGTAATCAGTAAAGACTGTGATTGATAATAATATAAAAGCATGGTATATTTACATTTACAATTGATGATAACTTAGATAATTGTGATTAGTATCAGAAGTTTTTATTCTGGCGGATGCGCCAGCACTGGAACAGTTAAATTGCATATTAAGTGCACTTGTCTACAGAAAATGCAGTAAATAGCTGTTTTTAATGTAAATCCGAGTGGAGTTATAGCCTGTTGCTATCCAACAGTCTCTGGCACATTACATGTTCTATAATTCAAATTAAAATTAGTATTAGTATAAAGCGTGTGCATTTTAACTACACTCAGGATTTTATTTAGACTAAAACAACTGGGGTTTTTGTCGCACACACAAATTTATCGTGCTCAACTTATTTTAAATGTATGAATCATTGCACTTGAGTGACATTAATGTGCTCTCTGTACACATTACACAATGTAAAAATATAAATAGGTCTATAACAGTATACAGTACAGTAAAATCAAATTAATACCTAGTGCACTTTCTTTTACTTTAGCCTATAGGCTACCGGTAACACATAGCCTACATGCTATTTTTTTCTGTTGGTATGAGTCAAACATTCTTTGCAAAAGCAATTAAAGACTTCATATTCATAATTGTAATTACTGTAGTCCACATTTTGCATTTTGAACCACTGGAGTCCATCACTATTTCTGAAAGCTTCTCACCCTTTTCTAACCGATCGATCTCACAAAGTATATAAATGTCAACATATGGAATGCAACAGGTGTTTTACCTTTTACCTGTTCAAGTCTTCAAACTGGCAAACTGATATAAAACATAGCATTATTGTGAGTGGCCTGCTTCCAGCAAAACAAGTCTCACATTCATACAAACAATTATTTTTCCAACTCATAGTTGTCTTAATCATTATCCTTTTGACTGCCCCTCTTGTATCATTTTTAAGCATAATTTTTAATTTTGAATAACTTTCGATATATAACACTATAAAGCTTCCCTCTCTCGTACATGTTTGCCAGCAGCTATTTATGATTAAGAAAATGTATCTTCCAGGAAAAACACAGAACACTGTATTATCCCAAAAGCTGAACTAAAAATAAGGGAGACATTGAAAAAGAGTAAAGCAAATCTGACCAAAACCATTTCATGTAAAAAACAAAAACAATACCTTGCTGCGTGCTTTAGACTGCTAGCCATATATCCTTTTTTATTTAATTATGGTTTGATAATCCCCTAGTGGCCATGGTGGCAGTTAAAAACTGAATTAAAAAACACATATTTCGAAGATACAGTAATTTACCAAGTGCTACAGAGGTCAGTCTAAGTTAGTAAAATGTTTTAAAATCCTTTGTGTAATGAAATGTGTTTTTCATGAGACTTCACTTGTATGCCTCATCTAGCCTTCAAGAGCACAGACCAGGAAACATCATGCGGAGATGTCAATACAGTAGCTAGAAGCCATGCAGGGAACACAATTTGAAACCGTCAAAATGCATTTAACAAGAACTACCTCACTTTTCTAGCTCCCTTTTATCCCTGCTGCAGGATACAATGCCCTCATGGGCAGGTGTGTGACTGAGGCTGAACTCAAGTACTGTTGCTCTTTAGTTGCTTATTAATTCATCAATCAATAATTTGCCTCCCACAAACGTTGAAAAGCTTATGCCAACATCAGATGAATGTGGGTAATAAGTCTTAATACCATAACCAAACATGCACAGATCATACAAAATGTCCCCCGATTTAACAAGGAAGAGTCGTCTCATCAGTGAACAGTTTGATAGAGTTTCAGAACTCCTTGCATGTGCTACCTCCATTTGTCCAGTCTGGTCTGTGGGTGTAAATATCCTGCTTTTATGGAAACTGACCTGGCATTTGTTAAGTCATTTGGTTACTGGTTATTTATTTTATTCTGTAGCTGTGGTAATTAATTCCCCGCATCATGCTACAGTGGACCATACTGCCGAGGGACCTGTCCTTCGGAGGCCACTGACATCCCGCTCTTGAGTTCCTGGGTGTAAAGAGGCAACTGGTTTGGATCATGGGATCGAAGGGCACCCATTGACCCTCAGTTCTCCCGAGCTGTACCTGGGCATTCTAAACTGTTCAACTTTACTGTCTAACTCGTGTGCAACATGGTAATAATGTGTCTGAAGATGATAAACATGCCCATTTTGGTTAACTTCCACCAAATTGTTCTCCATCAGTATCATTTTAAAACATGTTTCAAGGGTGTTCCAACAAAGTCACATAAGACTAAGGCAACCCCACATGGTCCAGGTGAGCTGCGATGTGTCGGTACTGTAATACACATGTGTGTCCATATTTTAAGATCTAGTTACTTATGACAAAACATTAAAAACAATGTCAATTTAAACTTAAATGCATGTACTTACTGAGGTGCTGCAAACAAAACATCAGCATTAAAGGCATTCTGGTTAACACAAAATGTCTGACTTCCTTTCAACTGTCCTGAAAGGTTCTGATCAAACAACATCTCTAGCCTCCTAGTAATGCAACACAGGGGTCATTATTGCAATATGGGCACAAGGAGCTATGGATTTTATACATCCTATAAATATCTTTGTAGCAAATACCTAAATTTCATAAAACCATATCAGACCCAGGCTATGTAGGCAATGCATTCAAATGTCCTCCTCTGGAACACCTGTTATTTTATGATGAGGTAATACAGTATGAAAAGCTAATGTCAATAGTACAAGTAGAGATACTAGTGCTTAAACACATCACAGTGAACACCGGCCTAATTATAACTATTTGGTAGTTACGCTTTTGTAGGGAGTCATCCATGAATAACGTGTGTGTGTGTGTGTGTGTGTGTGTGTGTGTGTGTGTGTATGTATATATATATATATATATATATATATATATATATATATATATATATATAATGCCACGCGCAATGATCTTGTTATTTATGTTCATGTACAACTACGAACATTGTATTATTATTATTATTATTATTATTATTATTATTATTATTTCAGTAAAACGCTTAGAAGATCACTAATGGACTTTTGAACTTTGTACTTCATCGCTACACGTAAGGAAACAAGATATTATTAGAGCTATGACTGTGATGCAATATCCACGACCACGGGACGTCCTTATTACAGAAATGTATTTTGTTACAATAGTTTGTAAAAATACTAATATTCCACTATATCTTTGGAATATAATTATATCCTGTCTATCTCGTACATGTTGTTCAAAATCCAGACCAGCGTACTTCTGCAGTACAGACACAGTACAGTTACAATGTTTCCATTTGAATTATTATTTCCATTATGATAACATGTTTTATCACAAATTGAATTTACAGGTAAACAGAATTGTAGCGGCAAGGTCATGCAAGCTTCACTGTTTTGAAAACAAAAAAACTTACCTCGCTTGCAGCTTTCTGAAGAGGCACTTCAACGCGCTGACGGTGTCATAGCTGGCGCTTCATCATGACGCAACGGCGTGGCTTCATGGGAGTTGTAGTTGAATTACAACTACAGCCGAAAGTTGCTCCAAGGTTCAGTTTGGCAGTGTGAGGTAATCTTTCATAGTTCAAAAAACGTTTTTTTTTTTAATTATTTTTTTAAATAAGATAATTATTTCCACTGGGAAGTTTAGTTTTATATACATTTATTTTGTTCAGAACTGTGCAGTCATAGGGGGTGGGCTCGTTCTGTGTCCCTCTGTGTTTCTTGCAAATGTGTCCATTTGAAAGGCAGTATTTAACTACCATGTTTTAAAAAGCAGTATTTAACCTTTGCTAACGTGAAAATAAGTTTTGTAAAGTCGTTTAGAAATTCTGTATTTTTGGCCATAGCCTCCCATTATAGGTTACTGTTACCATGCAAGGTTGTATTTTTTTCACAATGTTTCTTTCAAGCTGAGCATGGTGAGTTTAAACACACATTATGGGGGGAGAGAGAGAGAGGAAATTAAATAAAATAACAGATAATAACAAATGCTACTCGTGCGGGAGGACTCGATACTTGTTTTGGGGTTCGTCCACTGTCTGTTTTGTCTGTCATTAAAAATGATTCATTCTTTTGAAGAATGTAATACTGTACAAATGAGTCTTATTATTATGCATTTTATGTACCCACTAAATAGGGCACTTTGTTTTTAGTTTAGTTGCGTATGTGTTCAGTTTGCACAAGTATACAAAGTGTGTTGTCGAGATCCAGAGACAACAAGCTCAATGTGTTTTTTCACAACTACCAGTGGATACAGAAATTAATTTAGAGGGAGAAAGAAAACAGAAAAGTTACAGTGACGTTACAGTAGAATTGTACTTTATGTGTGTATTCCTTTTTTCAGACTATAGCAGACATGTCTAGTCTCCCTAGTTCAAGAGTTTTTATGGTGTCAATTTTAACAGTCTCACTCCTAAATGAAAGGAAATAACAAAACATTTAATGGCATATTCCTAAATCACTCTCACATTTGTTTCAAATCCGGAAGTTCTGACCTTGAAAAATCTTCTATACTGGTAAAATACAATTAACGTATTTGTAACTTGATATATCCTCCACAACCAAAGAAGAATGGACCAACACGTATTGCAACTGTTTAACCAAATGCTAAATGTAAAGATAACTGTAAATCATGCCTCAACTTTGCTTCTATAAACAGAATTTGAGTTGCAAATCTAGTCTCTTCATTAATTATATGTGATCTTATTTAAGTATTAAAATATTTGACTTTGACAGGGCAGAGGTAGGTGGAAATGTATATACTCTCTGTTAAGGTTAAATTGGCAATCATTTTACAAGTTTAACCTGACATTATTTTCCACAGGTTTTTCTTTCTCCTCCAATCCAGTTAAGTCATTTTCACATGTTTGGTTGGCCTGTCCAATTACAAACAAAGTACACAGCAATTTACATTTACATCCCTGCCAAAATATATACATGTCTTTCCTGTCATATGCAAAGTGTTTTGTTTATATAGAGAGATACTGACCTTCATGCCCATGCAAAATGGGCTGAATGGCCTCCTCTCGTTTGTAAACTTTCATTTTAGCATACCAATATAACCTGCATATGTTGGGTCCTCCCTGTCTCAGACCCCCGTATTTTTCTACTTGCCAAGCAATACCACAGTTCACAAAAAGGGAGAAAAATGTGTGAGTAATCATGACTGGAAATGAGAAGCAGCACATCACTGTAATGCTCTGTGTGACAGCAGACGGCTGCAAACTGCCTCCATACATTTGTTTTCTTATATGAGTACATGCATCTTTGTAAATGCAACTTTATTTTATTTTTTATTTTTTCCTCAAGTGGAGGGTGGGAAATTTGGGCTGCGTAATTTGAGGGCGTCTTAAATTTGAAGGAATACGGTGTATTCAGCACGACATATCAGGAGGCTGTGTGGTCCAGTGGTTAAAGAAAAGGGCTTGTAACCAGGACGTCCCCGGTTCAAATCTCACCTCAGCCACTGACTCGTGTGACTCTGAGCAAGTCACTTAATCTTTCGGGTGAGACGTAATTGTAAGTGACTTTGCAGCTAATGCATAGTTCACACACCCTAGTCTCTGTAAGTCGCCTTGGATAAAGGCATCTGCTAAATAAACAAATAAATAAATAATTACAGTTATGACATTATTATGAGATAATTAAGATTAGATAGCAGTATACCAGAAAGAAATAGACCATTGTCACTCAGTGTAAGGTTTATGCCCTTTTTTACCAACAATTTATATTTAATCATCATTTTAGGACTGAGATATATAAAATAGCGACAACTTATATATTAATAAATTGATAGCCTTATCAGAACAAAAGCGATATTTACCCATTCTGTTTCACAGGAATGCCATGCTCTGGCTCCTTGTTCTCTCTTACATACCCTCTGTTGGGTGTAATTTATGTTTCACATTCCTGGTTCTTTCCACAGCCTTTTGCCCTATATGGTCAGCGTCTTGCTGGCTTCTCTCTAGCTTTCCCTTCCCCCAAATATAAACATATGCTGCACCTAAATTGGTTATACAAAGCAGATGTTTTACAAATTAATAATTGTGTTTTCAAATACATGCACACATTATACAAAGTAAATGTTATATAGACAATTAATCTTATTCCAATACTTCAAACATACAGATTATACAAAGTAGCTTATTATTAAAATCTAGAAAATTAATCTCATTCCAACACATTACTGCTGCAAATAAAATTTCTAAACCAAGCTTCCAATTAGCATCTGCTCAAGACCATCAATATTTATACAGAGATTAAAACAAAAATGTAGCTACACATTTTGCTGGAGCGCCATAAATACTGTACAGTTGAGCCCAACAGCCAAGTGTAATTTAAATGGTTAATATTCCCCGGTTTTAACATGTTCTTACCATCTTTTTCTATTGTATAGGCTACTGAAGTGTGCTAGCTATGTGATTAGCTGAAGTGGTAGAATAAAATATATAAATATATTGCAGTGCTGTAGAAAACGAAAATCTCGAACACTTTTTTAGGTTTGTTGTTTTACAACAACATGGAGGTGAATATATTTCAATTGTGAATCCAAATTATTCTTCTCATGTGTCAAACTGCAATCCTATCATTCACATGGTGTAGTTTGTAATGCCTACCCTAGTGAGTGCATGTGACAAGGTAAAGACTGAAGGCACAGAAGAACATAAAGGAGGCCATTCTGCCCATCTTGCTCGTTTAGTTGTTAGTAGCTTATTGATTTGGTTGATAGTAGATTATGATTGTGGTTTTGTAACCAACTACCCCCCATCCCCATTTACTAGAATACAGAAGATAGTCATTGATCACACACCCTGATTGCCTGCCAAGAGATAACAGCTGTTAAAACTGGTTACTGCCGTTCATCCTTATAGCACAGTGCACACACTAATGGCTGAACTTAAGAGAAAAACATAACACCAATTCATCAATTAATCATTTTTCTCACCGCTTAGTTTTGGGCTTTCAATATTTGGATGCTTTTAAATTAGTCGATAAAGATTGTTTTATTTACTGTGATCTAAAACTGCTGCTGACCCAAGATACCCCTTTGAAACTTGGTCACCATTAATTGAAAATATCGGGTTTAAGATAAACACTTTCCCTAGTAACAGGGATTGGTTATGGAACAATGTGAGGCTTCACATAGCAATAGCAACAGAACTCCACTGTGGAAGTAGCTAACATTTCCAACAGTATTTTTTATTTCTAAATATGTTCTTATTGATTGGGCAAATGTCTTTGCAACAGGGAATCATTAGAAATTGTATATCAAGTTTGTTAAGCAGTGCTGTATTATATTGTTAGTGAATCTGATGATGTAAACACATTTTATCTTTTTTTTTTCTGTGTAGCAGTGTAATTAATAATTACTAATAAAGAGCCCAGGGTCCTATTTTCTTTTTTATGCATGGCTGAGCTTACCCAAGAGTTTCCTAAGCTACATTATATCTTTGGTATTAAGAAAGCGAGAGGCTAAAACAGAAATTGTCATTTATACCTTCAGGGAAAAGCTATCCAGTCTTAAAGATTTCCACAGATGCTCCACTATTTATTGTTCATCATCAAACTTGACGAATAGGTCTTATTGTTTCATTGGTAAATGAAGTCATAATAACTGTACACTTGGTCTTCTAAGGTATTTCTGATACAGTATCATAGTAGCCTACTGCCCAAACACTTTTAGGTTTTAATGGGCATTTCCAAACCTCATTTGGGATTAGGGATCACGAAGGCTTGAAATCTCAACTATCTCTTTTTTTTTAAGTTGTTTAAATATGTATGCAAACCCACAGTATGCATAATAAATAAATACATATCCCACTGTATTGTCACTCGGCAGTGTTGCATATTTACACTGTTTACTATCAATGTGGCATAAACATATTGTAAAAAATGTCATTCAATATAAACACAAGCAACCCGGGTAATTCTTGGCTACATAAACATAGATTACAATCTATTAAATAACAGGTTACTCCAGCAAAAACTAATAGATCACCTACCATAAAGAGTAAAATAATATTTAAAACGAAGCAGAAAAGCCATTCAAAATATGAAAGTGAATGATTAAATGTTTACTTTAGAACAATTAATACATTTTTTAAATGGTTTCAAATTATGATCAATACAATAGCATTAGGCAACTATTTTTCTAATTCACCTGTTATTATAATGTTACAACTGTGGCATTTCAAGAATGAATAAGGCTAATGTTGACAACAGTGATATTGGATGCAGTTTTTTACTTTGGGAAGTAGCCTGTCATATGTATTGCCTATAAACAATAAGTTTTACTTTGCACCCTGTGACAGAGACAGAATGATTCTTGGTGATAAATCTCCCTCCCAACCTGTGAGGGTGCTGTGTAAAGGGAACAGAGTGCCCTGGACTGGATGGCCAGACAATTAATTCCCAGGGTTAGGCGGAAGTCGGCCATCTAGAAAGGAGGCAGAGCTACGGTACACTAAATTATCGACCCGGAAGGGAAATTATGTGGTAGCCACGGACTGGAGGAGCAGTTGCACTCGTTAACCAAGGGGTCATGATTGACGGTATGAAAGGAGATGTAGCAAAGTGATCTGTTCCTTTGTTATGGTTGATGCTAACCGGAAGGAGTACTGTATTGTGAATCGTCAGTGTTTTGTTTGTCCACAGCAACCTTGAAAGACCAAACTGAAAGCACCAGACTTTAAGCTTGCCCGGTAGTACACTACCCTTGCACTGCCTGATGTCTCACCTCCCACTCATACTGTGTCCTTTAAATCCCCATCACACCACTTCCCAAGACTCTATGGGCATTTCACTGCTGGAATACAATATCCACTACCTTGGCTTTGATGATGAAGATGCTTCCAGGTTTGGAGGGCTTGAATTCCATACTATTAGTTTGCTTTAGTAAATATATACAGGTTTAATTCCGGAAACAAAAAGAACGCTCAAAGCAAAACAGTACAGATCACACTTTCATATGCAAACTGCATGGTGTAAAAAGTTCAAAACAAAACAAAATAATATAATGCAATACTGTAGGTTTGATCCTCCAGGACTTCTCAATCGAAAAGTCTCCAATACTAGTCTTAATGAAAGAGACGTGAGCTGAGCTGAGTGCACCTTGATTAAGTAGCCACTGACCTCAGCCCCCCCTCCTTCTTTCTCTTTGTGGGTTCAATCACCCTGGGCAACCCCCTGTGGAGAGTCCCATGTATGTGTCATAAAGAAAACTGGCTCACACTGCCTAAGATGGTGTTACCTTGGTGTGGCCCTTTGATCTTTGTGCTTAACCTATGTTATCTCTTGAGCGCATAGGGTCCTCCAGCAATGTGTGATTGTGTTTATTGCAGCAGTTAGACGGTCGTCGTCAGTGCAATTAAATGCAATCTTGCAATCTCGCATTTACCAGTTACTATACCTCCTCTGATAATCTCCTTTAAAACTAACAGAGTGTACAAACCTGTAAACACGTGTATCTTATATTGCATTCAAACTTCTTTCCATGTTATCCAACATACGCCACTTTTAGAAATAAAGATGGGGGGGTTCTACCACGACAGGGTCACCCACGAGGTACCCCGAGTCACCTACTGTCCTCTTCACTGGGTATGAACTCTGTATTATTATTATTCTTTATTTTTTAGCAGACACCCTTATCCAGGGTGACTTACAATTGTTACAAGATATCACATTATTTTTACATACAATTACATTATTTTTTACATACAATTAACCATTTATGTAGTTGGGTTTTTACTGGAGCAATCTAGGTAAAGTACCTTGCTCAAGGGTACAGCAGCAGTGTCCCCCATTTGGGATTGGGCCCACGACCCTCCGGTCAAGAGTCCAGAGCCCTAACCACTACTCCACACTGCTGCCCATACGCCCAAGTCTAAACTACCATGCTATGGTCATTACAATATGTGTAAGTATTTATCATGCATGATAGTTATGTGTCTTGTGTTTCAAGCTACAAAAATAGGGCAGCAGTGTGGAGTAGTGGTTAGGGCTCTGGACTCTTGACCGGAGGGTCGTGGGTTCAATCCCTGGTAGGGGACACTGCTGCTGTACCCTTGAGCAAGGTACTTTACCTAGATTGCTCCAGTAAAAACCCAACTGTATAAATGGGCAATTGTATGTAAAAAATAATGTGATATCTTGTAACAATTGTAAGTCGCCCTGGATAAGGGCGTCTGCTAAGAAAGAAATAATAATAATAAAAATAGTAAAATAAACCTTTATGTACAATTCACCTATCTCTCTCCTTCTACTCCTTTACTCCTCCTGTGTGGATGTCAATGGCATATACTCATTCAATGCTTGGCGTCACACATACTTCAATTCCGATCTATAGCTCGAGCAAACATTTCCAAAAACAACATATCTATAAAGTTGACAAAAATGCAGCAGTCATCAGTACACATGCCCCTCTAAAGATCAGGTCCCACCAGCTATCCTCATACAGCCCCTTCATCGCTCTACTTCTCAGAAAGGTCTGTACCCTTATTTTAACTAGTTAATGATGCAAGTTTTACAAGCCTCCTATGAACCAGTAATATTATTGATCATGTGAGGGCTCACTCACAAGGCAATAAAACTATAGTTGAAAAGAGAGGAAGGAGTAAGCCTTTTGCCTGTTTCCTTTCAAGTTTAAACTGTTGGAAAGGATGTTTAGACAGAGGTGCATTAACCTTAAAACACCTTTCAAGTTGTCATACAATTTAGGGTCCACTAAGAACTTCCATGCCATCTGCCATTTGGCTGCTTCACTTAATATTAAAGGCCAGTGGAGAAATGGTGCAACCTGCTATGATTCCGACTTCAACAAACTGCCAATAACTCTGGAGTTGAAAAACAGAACTGCAAGTCCCCGAAACAGGCTTTCACTAACCCTGTTATAGTACTGGGTACACGGAAAAACTCAAATGCAGCCCAAAAGAGCAATCATATGCATGAGCTAAATCCAGGAATGTTACATGGTCCTCCTTCTCCTTGTTTAGCAGATTAAATCTGTTGCCAGGTCACACTGACATGCTTCAAGCATCCCAGAAATCCTGGGATACCAGCTTTCTATCGAGGTTCTTCAATAGCGTTGACAACTTTTGTGCTGAAGAATATCTTAACCTCCACATTTTAACAAGGAAATTGGAAGGAATTTATGGATGCTGGTAGATTCTTTTTCATGGGGATAAAGACCCCTCCTGCTCTGCGCCATGCCCTTGGGACTATCTATTTTACCCACACTACCTTCATCAACCTCCATATGATTCTTAGGACGCCAGCACTCTTGTAAACTTAGTCTGGTACACCATTGGACCCCGGTGATGATGAAGCCCTTGCTTTCGTCACGGCTTGCTCCACCTCCTTCCACTTAGGAGCAGAGTCCTTCATTTGGTATTGTGGTGAATTAATAGGTTAAATATCAGAAGGAATCGACATATGTTCCCCTTTTCCTGGATCAGTGTGTGTCTCTTCAAGAGCTCTCCAACTCATGCTTAGATGCAGTAAGTATACCATTCTTTTCACTGGTGAATAATTTCTTCACAAATTTGAATGGATCTTTATAAAAGCTGGTTCTTGCATGCTCCTTCTTTTTACAGCACTTTCATAGGTGCTCTGTTTTGTGCAACTTTACAAGCTTATGTTTTAGATCTTTTTTCAAAAGACTGAGGTCCTCGTTCTAGCTTTGTATGAAGTACTGGTCAATGTGAGGCCCCTGTCTCTTCTCCCTCAAGCATCTTTTTCTCCCTTGATGATTCTTCAGACCCCTGATCGTTGTCACCTTGGTCCAGCGACAGGTACATACCTGGGCCTATATTTGTCGTACATGCATGCACATAGAATTCCCTTCTAAACCGCGTGTACACACATTCAAACAGAAAGTATGTGATTTATCAACACAGATGTTTGTGTCGAAGCTGTGAGGGCGACCGAGGCTAATGCTTGGTAACATTTCACCATATGTGCAAAGATTAAGGTTTTTCATGAAAAAAAGTATGTACATGCTGTGATGATAGGCTTAATTTTTTTTAATCATAGTGGGCGCTAATGGAATTATAATTTGTGCTGGGCTATGTGCAGCACACTCTAAAAGATGTAAAATATGCTATAGGGAAATCTAATGTGCTGTAATACATCTGTTCCTAATGCACTATCACATCCTAAACTACAGCCACCTTAACAATCAAGCCTTAGGACCTACACTTCAAAGTCCAATGATATGGAAATACAAGAATTTCAAGCTGTATGTTTCTTTTTAGTTTTAGGGCCTCATTTACAAAACTGCACTAAATTTGGAATTAGCGAGCACGTAAAGTAGTGAGCCTAACGTGTGCGATAAATCAAAATTTACTGCCCCATTTACTAACAGAGAATGCATTAATTTACGTCCACAGTATTTGGCTAATGTACATACCATACCGTGCTCACAACATGTATTGTGAGCGATAATGTGCACGATAATGTCAGAGACTTACCCGTGACCACCATGATATCAAAAGCCCCAGCAGTCCAGGCATATCTTTTGGTCAGTAGCTTATTGTGAAGGTGGAGGTGGCTTACACTGACCGAAAATGAGCAATCAATAGACACAACACTCAGCAGGGGACAGGGGAAAAGCTTTTTTCCTTTCTCCTTTCATGCATATGGCCTGCCCATTAGTTTCTAAAGTTACATTGATGTACTGTATGTTTAAAAAATATTTTTAAAACAACCTCTTTAATATAACACGTGTTTTTAACATGAGCAGGCTGCATTGTATGAGTGACATCCCCATTAAGCCAATCACAGCTCACAGAGGTAGTAAAATAGCCAATCAAATGGCACAAGGGGTCTGTTTTCTCATGCACACGTGTAACAGCAAATGTGTAAAATTTAAACCCAGTAGCCAAAAAGTAGTTGGAGATGTCACAGACGCGAAAGGTGGAGGTGGAACACAGAAGATTCCAAAATCATTAGCCAGATGATTATTTTTTCACTGAATAATTTTGACCTCAAGGCACTATGTCTGATTTATAGTGCAACGGTTGCAGTTATGAAATATAGATTATAAAATGCAATGTCACTATGATACACTGCACAAAGCAACGTCGTCAGAGTTTACTGGAAATGAAACTTTAACTTCAAGAAGCCATGGAAAGTGCAGAATTACCTTGGAAGAAGCTAACTGTTATTACAACAGATGATGCACCATATAAGACTGGGCAAAAGAGTGGACTGGCTTGCAGAGTGCTGGAAAAAATTAAAGAAAGAAACATAGAAGTACCAATTTTCTTACACTGCATTCTGCATCAACAGACATTATGTTTTTCTATTATAAAATACATTAAGTAATATTTTGATTAATTGATTGGAACCATGCCTGCTTACTTCTTGAAGACTGGGAACCGTGCAGTGGGGGTAATGTGTTTTGTGTAAAGTTTTATATTTGAGTATATTGGCCTACATACAATTTCTATAGACATTTTCAGGAACATTACTTCCCATAACATTTCAGCCCAGAAAAAGAGGCTTAAATAGTGTGTCTATCAGTGGTTAAGCCTGGTTTCCATACACGCTAATATATGATCACTTTAATGTATGCACTAAAATTAACGTCCTTTACTAAATTAATCTGAGCTGGATGCTCATTTAAATACATCAACATGCATTACAATAAAAATCACATATTCATCCTGATTACCATAGTGTGAAGCACAACATTTAGTGTGCGCCATAATATGCCAAGTATCGCACACGATAATGAATAAAATTGCAATAGTAATACGGAAGTCATTAATGTGCACACTAACTGCAATTATCGCGCACCATAATGTTTAGCGCCCTTTTGTAAATGAGGCCCTTAGGTTAGTATTTTTGCATTTAAAACAATTCAAAATAAAGTGGCACTTAACCCTGTATTTAAAAAAAAAGAGGAAAGCTACTATATTTATGTAACCTGTTTATTGTACCAAAAACAAAGTTAAAGATCTTTCTGGCACTAATGTATTGCATAACAAAATGTTAGCTTTTATGACTAGGTTGTACACAATATCCTACAGAGGGTCTTATACTGTAATTTATTTGATACACCCCATGCTTTCCACATAGTTATACTTTGCATTTACTTAGTTTACCATTTTTTAATAGTCTTTACCATAGTCTTTGTAAGTCGCCTTGGATAAAGATGTCTGCTAAATAAACAAATAATAATAAAATACATTACTGGGCTTTACAGTGCCTTACCATGATTTCACTGTGCTTTATTACACTTGACTATGCTTTTACTATGGTGAACTTTCATAAGGGCTATGGCCGCATATTCCATTCACAGTACATCAAATGATCTGCTGCAGAACAATTCTGCAGTGAAGTTACTGTCTTTCTCTTACTTCTTGCCCTTACTATGTAAATTTGTTTCCATGTAAAAAACAAATTCATGTTATAAGCACATTTACAATGCTTGCTGTGACAAATTCCTCAAAGCAATAAATGGCAAGATATGCTTGTGGGGAGCCCGTGGTCTGGTACTGTGATTGACAGAATACTCTGGATCCTATTCTTCAGAGGATCATTGTAAGATAAATGCAGTGTATAGTTTTATAAGCATTTTCTGCACCGATCTATATCTGGGGTTTATTACTTCAATCCTCATTGGCCAGATGGTCTTTCTTAAGGAACTGATTTAACATTTTTTAAGGCTCCAGGAGCTGAAAATATAAATATATCTGTAAGAATTGCAGCTCTGGTCCTTGGAGATCAGTGTTGTGTATCCGTCCATCTCTGTGTGTACACCACCTGCATAGAAATGTTTATTATTACAATTTCTCATTTGATTAATTTTTCAGTTACAGCAATAATATGACTATGACCAAAAAAAAAAAAAAAACCTGTAAGAATCATGTACACAGGCAGTTAAATGTACAGTACAGTTCTTGTTCTGTCCGTGTACTTGTAGCTGCTATACTTCTTGGTACTACAGTAATAACTTTAATAGTACTTACCATTTGGAGTACTGTTGACACCACCCCTCCATGGAAAAGAATTAAGGGAAAAAGTTTATATAACATTCTGGATGTTACTTTGGAATTAGCCTATGAAAAAATATTTGCATTTGGGATGAATGAGAATAATGTAGTTAAATATATGTGTATAAAATATTCATTGAAATTATCACTTGGATAATTTATTTGTTGTCTTGATGCTTTACTCAAAGATATTCTATACCAAGATAGGGTGTGTTGTTAAATTCATGGGTGCTCTGCATCACTGAGTTGGAAGTGACATCACTTGGTGCTCATCGGTGCAGAGAATTTAACAACAGTTTGGTGAATCAACAGAGCTGATAATAATAGAAAGGTTGCCGCTGCGGCATGCAAGGCTGTGGTTGACCTGTGCGAGCTGAAAGCTTATTGGGACGAAGGTTTAGTTATCTTTAACCGACTGATTAGGAGCTATCTTGTTGTTACATTAAAATTTAGAAAGCAGACAGCCTGCACCTGTAAATATTTATAAATATGAATATATTAATGGATACACTTTCAAATACAGTTCGCCCACTTTTCGCAATTTATAACATATTTGTTTGAAGTATAAGGTTCCAGGTTATGTTGCTTTTAAAATATAATTTCTTTAAATCTCCCTTTACCTGGCTTCGAGCTGTGTGGAGAGATTGAACAGCCTTCATTCTATTAATTTGAGTACTCAGGAGATACTTTCAAACTCCAGTACCTGAAAAAAATGTAATGTAACTTTTCAATTGGCAAAGAAAATAAGCCTTCAAATGGCTAAGAAATAAACTCAGAAAAGGGAATAAATAAACACTGAAAAACAAACGCCCTAGCTCCAAGAAACCAGGTATGTAATGCATTTCTTTTATTGCCTAATAATGTGAATACATACACACTAAAACTGCAGGTGTCAATGTACTGGAGTAATGGAGTTTTTAATTGTCTGATCTTTGCTGCTTGAGACCATCTTCATGTGTGTGATTAAAGTTTTTCAAAAAAATAAAAATAATAAAAAATAATTGCTGTTCAAAGATGCAGAACATGCTATACGATAACAAATATTGGAAAAACATAACCCAGAAATACTGAAAACTATACTGATCCACAAAAGAAACGCAACACTCAGGTCTAGTAGGATTTAATCAAATATTTTAAACATAGATATCAAACAAAAGTACAGAAAGCTAACAAAAATAAAGATCAAAGAATCATGATAAGTTGTCAGTATGAAACGCGACACACTGTCAAAATGAAAACATTACAAAGTTAGTATTGGGTATGACCCCCCTGAGCATTAACACAATCCTGGCAGCAAATACCTGATCAGCCTCTGGATAGACTGCTGTGGGATGTCCTGTCAGTCTTTCTATGCAGCTGCAGCCAGCTGGCGAAGGTTGGCTGGTCGCGGTTGTCTCCTGTGGATGGCACTGGCGATTTGGTCCCACAGATGTTCTATTGGACTCAGGTCAGGAGAAAAAGCTGGCCATGGCAAGACCTCGACATTGTTATCTTGAAGTCGTGCAATTGTAATCACTGCTCTTGCGTGAATTAAAATAATGTATTTTCGATTGGCTATTTATACAGATTCTTAATCAACTCATTTTGGCAATTTTAGCTCAACTCAAAAACCAAACACTGAGCACCTGCCGTTTTTATGAAATTGCATGACTTGAGCTCAGTGTTTTGTTATCCCAAGGAACAATACTACTCAAACAATCAACAAACAAAAGGGATAAAAGGTAAGCATTTTTTATTGAAAATAACAAATTCAGGGATCTGGACATTCATAAAAAAAGCATTTGTTTTTTTTTCTGCTTTTTTATTTTTTATATCTCTATATGATCCAGTTTATCTAATAATACCATGTTATAACACACTCTCTGTAATCACAATTGTATGAATCAATATACACTGGTAATCTAATATAGTACTATGGCACAATATCAGTTCCAAAGCTGTGCTGTATATTTTCTGTAGAGGCAGATAGCATACCAGTTAACCAAACTGAACAACCAGGGGGGATATAAATTGAATTATCTTCATTCAAACCATATCTTTTGTAATATATCCTAGTGATCTCATAGTCTGGCAGGGCTTTGTTGGTATTGAGCAGCTTGAGTAAAAACAATGTAGTTCAGTGATTGTTCTGAATGGAAGTGTTTGTGGGTGGAGATGCATTTAGTTATGGGAAGCAGGCGGTTGTTGTTTTATGAGGTCATGCAGTGGAAAAGATTTTTGCTTTGAACCACTAAAGAGTTGTAAATTGTCAAGTTTTGGAAATGAACAAGGAGCAAATTGTTGTGGCACAGTAAATCCAAATAGAAAATGTTATCTGTGAAAACTTTTGACATAAATCACAAAGGTCTTTTAAAATATAAGTGCCTTTGGAATGCACTTCTATTTCAGGCATCTGAAATAGCTGTCAGATCCTGTGATTTACAGAATGCAATCATGTACCCATTGGTGTAAATTCATTCCTGGCTTTCAGACTGTAACTCTAGCAGTATACCACTCTTACAACAAACAGGCACAATACAATTGAATGCACTGATCTTCATATACTTTGGAATTCTGTGTTCACAAGACTACACATTCTTCTTCCACACTTTTGACAACTGGGATCATGAAAAGCATATCAAATGTGTATATGAATAAATATTGCAGATTTGTAACAAGAAGCCAGATAAACTACAGAGGTGAATGTAAAAATACAGAAAACTCATTAACAGCAATGCAATCTTAAAATGTATGGAGAGCAGGGAGCAATGGAATCTATGATTGAATGCTCCAATAACAATCTTGAGTAATATGAGAGTCATCTTAAAGTGATTTGTAGCTAACAAAACAATTCTACAGCATAAATCTTACCCGTTGAACACTTCCATTCGTTATATAGGTCTCAAATGTGCAGTTTTGAAATCATTATTGTAATTTTTGTTTTAATTTTAAAAACATGATATGTGTTACAACACTAGGTTAAAGAAATCTCTGTTTGCAAGCCATGCTTTCAGATGGTGTTTTTATCACTTCATTTCTTAGGAATATTTTATTACCAGACAGTTTCTTTAATGTTTTACCCAATTTGTTGAAACAATTTTTCATCATCACTTTTCCTCTAATCTCTTTTTCAGAGGACACCTGTTCAACATATTTCTACATTACTAATTCCGTTTATGATTGCTCAGCCAAGTTAACCAGATGTTCCATTTTGTTCCTGATACAGTGTCTACATTTTACTAATCATATTTGACCACCCATTATGTAGGTCTTAGTCCAATTATTTCCACATTCTGGCACCATACAGCCCTATTATCCTTCTGCCTTTAAATATTCAGTTTTATTACTCATCCTTGAAATTATTAACATGTAATGATTATAGTCAAAGACACAAAAATGACTTTGGCAATGAAGAAGTATTGACAAAGAAAATTATCACAAAAAAATAACTGAATTTAATTTTTATACAAATACAAAAAATATCTGTATCTTCTGGCACTAAATGTAACATTTCTGGTTTATAAAAAACATAACTCAGTGGTGTCTATTCATTGGTCTAATGAATGATGGATCTAAATACCTCTGTAGTTTAGAAAGGGGTCTTTAACAAATTCAACATCTAAAAGTGTTTCAGCGTCTCTTAAGTATATCTTTTTTGTATTTAGAAGTATGTAAAATGACAGGTTTGGCCCTAATTAAATACTTAAACGCTGTCATTGCTCTCTCCACTGTTCATCAAAACACAGTATGTCCTTTTAACTTTTTTCGGCACTGTAGAGGAATATTATGTGGCTGGTTTATAACTGTGGATTCCAAAAAGCAATGGTGTGGCAGGGTGGAAGCCTTACCAGTGTAAATAAGTGTAGGATTGGCAGGGATGGGGTTAAACCTGTTCCTGCCAACAATCACAGGTGTGGCCATTCTCCAAGTAGGTTATTGAGTGCTGCTTGATGAATGGCCACCTGTATATAAGAAAGACTACATGCTTTGTGTGGTGAAGGGAGTTTGGGTGTGTTGTAAGGTTTGTTTTCTTAAAAATAATAAGTCAGTCTTTTTTAATCAAAGGAGTTTTAATTCTGGAACAAAGCAAATTATTATTATTTATTTATTTATTTCTTAGCCAACGCCCTTATCCAAGGCGACTTACAATTGTTACAAGATATCACATTATTTTTTACATACAATTACCCATTATATAGTTGGGTTTTTACTGGAGCAATCTAGGTAAAGTACCTTGCTCAAGGGTACAGCAGCAGTGTCCCCCACCTGGAATTGAACCCGCAACCGTCCGGTCAAGAGTCCAGAGCCCTAATCACTACTCCATACTGCTGCCCTGCAAATCCAAAGACAGAAGCTGCTGGTCAACCTACAGGTCTCGATTATTATTATTTATTTCTTAGCAGACACCCTTATCCAAGGCGACTTACAATTGTTACAAGATATCACATTATTTTTACATACAATTACAATCTAGGTAAAGTACCTTGCTCAAGGGTACAGCAGCAGTGTCCACCACCTGGGATTGTGATAGGTAGTATTCGAGCAACTAAGTTATAGACATTAATATACAGGGCAGGTTACATCCCACAGGTAGTGGAAATCTCCTGCTTTCACCAAAGAACAGAGTTGCCCCCCCACCCCTTCACTGGAGGTGCGCCAGCACGTGCTCTGAGACACGGCACCAGAGGCACAGCGCGCCACTCCTACCAGAAGTTTGTGTATTAGAACCAGCTTTAGTTGGGTGGGTTGATTGTGGTTCGCACCTATGATTTAAAATCAGCATTTTAAGTAGAAACAACTCTTCATTCAAACCATAGAATAAACAAGGGCCGTCCGCCTGAGGTCACAACTGCTCTTTGAGTCATGAAAAAACAGTTTCTTATCATGATTTTCAAACATGGAGACACCTCTAGCTGGGTGCAAATGTACTTAACTACAAGGACAGGGCAGCGCTAAGCAGTAGATTCAAAAGAAAAACCTTACATCAAACACAGGGAAATTACAGAATGTTCAGAGACACTTATTTACCATTTAGAGGGGCATAGAAATGTATTCCTCTTTATATAAAACCTTACAATGTAACCTGTGGGTTTATTGAAGTGTTTAGTGGAGGCAAGAGCCCAGACTGTTTATGACCTGCTTTATTTTGTTTGAACCTTTCATTTTGGCTACTGTGCCTCTGATTATTTATTGTTCTATTTGTGCTTATTAAATGTGTGCATACATGCTTAAACTGCAGTTTTCTGTCTTTGAGTCTCATTCTTGATGTTATCCTGCTACAGTAGAAATGATTATTTAATAATAGAAATAATTAGTGAATGGGATTTTGGCATTTTAATGAAGAGCATGTAACAATGCATATTTAATCCTCCAGCTAAGATTAAAAACAATTAATGTTAATGAATACTTGGGGACATAATGCTTTTGTAGTATTTTTCAGCTTCTGTAGGAACTAATTAAAATAACAAGTTGTAACAAATGAAGCATAAATAAAACTAATGTTTTGACCTAAAATAATCAAAGGAGTTAGAACAAGATGATTATTTAAATTGTTAATGCAAAATATTGTATTTGTTTGTTTGGAGACAAAGAAAACTTTTGAGTCACGATATGGGCAAGTGACAGGGCTGTTTAAAGTGGTTGTAGCTTGCAACATGATTTCATACATTTTCCAGAATGCCTGTGTGATCCTGTACAGGTTCCACTTACAGCAAATACGTGTTAGGTATGTTACCATACATTGGTGTGATGCAGATATAACATACTCAGACCTGCAATACGAGTGAGAACAATATTCTATTCTATATTTTATAATAAAAATTGTTACCAGCGTCTGTTTGCGTCATTACACCCCATAGCCGTCTGTGGCTTTGTTTCTCTATGGATTTCTAATGTAAAAACCTTTGTGATATTCTGTACTGGGTCTGTATATAACATGAATAATCAAGTAGCAGAGCCTGGTTTCTGAGGGGATATTTACATGTGGCCAGCATTTGTAATCACGAGCCAAATGCATTTACGGTTCCTTCCATTTCTGCGGTTTCTGTGTAACGAGTTCAGTGGGGACTGGTGCTGCGCAGACTGTCTACTCAGGTTGAAGGAGACAGCTTTTAATGTAGCATTTTAAATTTCATTTACAAAAAGTTATTATATCAGAACAGGAATCTCTTCGCTTTCATTCAGATTCCTAAATAATTGTATCCTGCAATTAAACAATATGGTTGAGTTTGGATAAACAAACTTTAAATCTAATGATAGCAAAGCAACAGCAGCCTGCTGATGAGCTGAGTAAGTGGTTCATTTGAAGTCAGTCTCAGAGAGGAAGAGGCACTGACTTATTTTTTATTTTATTTTAAACAGGGTTGACTTTGTCTTGGATGTTATCGGCTCAGAAGTCTGGTTTTGCCCTCAACTGATCTTAGTTTGGGAATTCAGACTGCTCTATTTCAACACTAGAATGGTGGAAAGCTGAAACTGTATTAATTGAGATTAGATATGCCTCTATTCATTTCTTAGATCAAAGCTTTCGCCTTAAGGTAGCACAAATTACACATCCTGAGGTAAGGTATGTCTTTGAAGTTGAATCTTTAAAAGAGGAATTTACCTAAAAAAATGAAAGAACATGCACCAAAATGCAATGTATTACGGATATTTAAATAGGAATATTTTCTTTGTTAAAATTTGACACTATTGCATTCTACCTTTTAAAAGCCCAAGGGCTGACACATTATAAAATAATAATAATAAAAAGATGACCAGGATATATTTCTCTGATATTCTGCATTTCACTACAAAGCCTACATTATATCCTTTAGGCTAGTCAGACCAGGTTGGGAAACTAAAGTCCTATCAAAAATTACTTTGGCCCAGAGGTGGGTGAGGTAACATCTTCAACAGTCCTACCCTTCCTCTCCAAAACCCTCGAGCGGACTGTACACCGCCAGCTCTCTGCTTTCCAGTCCAACCACTCTCTGCTTGACCCTCTCCAATCTGGCTTCCGCTCTGCTCACTCCACTGAAACCGCCCTCCTGTCTGACACCAACTCACTTAAGTGTGCCCGAGCTGCCTCTCTCTCCTCTGTCCTAATTCTCCTCGACCTCTCTGCTGCCTTTGACACTGTTGATCACTCTATTCTACTATCATCTCTTGCTGACCTGGGGATCTCTGGCACTGCTCTGGCCTGGTTCTCCTCCTATCTCTCCAACCGCACTTACCAGGTAACCTGGCGTGGAGCAACCTCCACACCTCACCCTCTCTTAACTGGAGTCCCCCAAGGGTCAGTCTTGGGTCTTCTCCTGTTCTCTCTCTACACCCGCTCCCTGGGCCCCCTCATCGCATCCTATGGTTTCTCATACCATTTCTATGCTGATGATGCTCAGATTTTCCTCTCCTTCCCCACCTCTGACTCCACCATCTCCTCCCGTATCTCTACCTGTCTGTCTGCTATTTCCTCCTGGATGCACTCGCATCACCTCAAACTCAACCTCTCTAAATCTGACCTCCTTTTCTTTCCCTCCTCCTCCCCCTCCTCTGATCTCTCTATCTCTGCTCCTCTGGAATCTACCACACTCTCTCCCTCTTCCTCAGCTAAGAACCTTGGAGTCACCCTGGACCCCTGCCTCTCTTATTCCCAGCACATCTCCACTCGCACTTGCCGATTCTTCCTGAGCAACATCCGAAGAATCTGACGCTTCCTCACCAACTATGCTACCCAGCTCCTGGTCCAGGCCCTGGTACTCTCCCACCTAGACTACTGCAACTCCCTCCTGGCTGGCCTCCCTGCGTCCGCCACCCGTCCGCTCCAGCTCATCCAGAACTCTGCTGCCCGCCTGGTGTTCTCTCTGCTTCGCTTCGCCCACGCTACTCCACTACTCTGCTCGCTCCACTGGCTCCCGATCACCGCTCGCATCCAGTTCAAGACTCTTGTACTAGCCTACAGATGCCTTGACCAGACTGCACCCAGCTACCTCCAGACCCTCATCTCTCCCTACACCCCCACTCGACCTCTCTGCTCCGCCTGCACTAGAAGACTGGCTCTACCTCCGCTACGCTCCCCTGCCTCCAGAGCCCGCTCCTTCTCCACCCTTGCTCCGCAGTGGTGGAATGACCTTCCTACAGATGTCAGGACTGCCCAGTCCCTCACCACATTCCGGCGCCTCCTTAAGACTCACCTCTTCAAACAGCACCTGTAGAACTCCTCTGTTTGTATCCTGGGACACTATCACCCTTCATGTAAATGTGCTTTATTTTGCTCTTATCTGCCCCCTATTTTACTGCATCGAATCCTGTACTTCAGAATACTGTAATCTGCCAAGTGTTTAACCTGTAGTACTTTGTATTTAATCATATCCTGATGTAACTATCACTATTTAATCAAATCCTGATGTAACTATCACTATTATCTGCTGTATTATTGAATTGTGGTTTGTCACACTTGTACTTTGCTTGAACAAAAGTTATTGTATTTCTTGCTCTTATTGTATTACTTGTATTGTAACACTTGAAATGTATTTGCTTACGATTGTAAGTCGCCCTGGATAAGGGCGTCTGCTAAGAAATAAATAATAATAATAATAATAACAGTCTAGCAATTCTCGACTATCTATCCTACAGTGACTGGACTAGCCCTATTGTGTTCATTCCAAAGCCAAACGGGACCTGGAGATTCTGTAACAATTTTAGAAAATGTATGAGGTTTTGAAGTTTGACGCTTATCCAATGCCTACGGTAGACTAACTAATAGAGAAATTGGGGAAAGCAAAATGTCTGTCTACCCTAGATTGAACCATAGGATATTGGCAGATTCCATTAATAGAATGAGCAAAGAAAGAAAAAAACAGTTTTGTAACTCTAGAAGGGCTTAACCAATACACAGCTACCCTTTGGGTTACATGAGGCTCCAGCGACCTTTCAAAGGTTGATGGACAGGATTCTGTGGCCACATTCACATTATGCATCAGCTTATTTGGATGACATGAGGTAATTAAACCCCAAATTAATAGAGTTGAAGCCATAAAGAATTGGCCAAGGCAGATAAATAAGAATCAGGTGAGGGCATTTATGGGGATCGTAAGCTACTACAGGAGATTTATTCCACATTTTGCCTCTCGTGCAGCTCCTTTAATAGAGTTAACTAAAGCTACAGAACTAAATATGGTAAAATGGTTAGAATTTGGAAATGGTAAATCCATGCACTGCACTGTGTAACAATAACATTTTAATTCTTCCAGATTTTACAAAAAAAAAAAAAAAAACACACATACATCAAACCGAGGCATCCAAGGTTGGGTTAGGAGATACTTTCTCAAATAGTAGATGGCGAAGAACACTCTGTACTGTACCACAGCAGGAAGTTGTACCCCAAAGAAAAAAAAACAATGCTATTGTTGAGAAAGAGTGTCTGACAATAACACGGATTATCTCTTGGGTAGAGAATTCTCACTAGTTATAGACCATGCTCCACAGAAATGGATGCATGTCAATAAAGAGAAAAATGACAAGATGTTTTTTTATCGCTCCAGCCATTCTAGTTTTCTGTGGAACATAAGGCAGATAAAAATCACTGTACTGCAGATGAGTTATCCAGGGTACACTGCCTCTCGGCTAAGGTTGCTCATCTCTCCGGTTTTGAGCTGAGGACAGGGTTGTCTGGTAAAGTGTGTGGAAGAGTGAGGGAAGGAAAATATATTAATCTTTGGTTAAAAAGAGCAATGCTTTGTTATTCAGGACCGGTATGAAGCATATTTGGGCTGCAGTACCAGCATGTGTAGACCACTGGAGATTGGTCCGCAGGGTGTGTGTGTGTGTGTCGGAAGAGTGAAGAGTGAGCCAGTTGTAATTGCAATTATAAATCTGATTGGATAAATCCTGCTCTTATTGGTTAGCTGTGTTCTATCAGTCATAGGTTAATCCCAGACAACCTTTCTACAGGAACCAGAGCTCAATCAACTCAAACTTGACCAAAACAAACAAAAAATACAACACACAATCAAGGCTTCAAAACTGGCTCCAAGAAAAAGGTAAACCTCTTACATTTAATTTACCAGTATTCCAAAAATCTATAAAAGATCTATAATTAAAGTTAATAAAAATGTTATCAGATTTATTTACTAGTTTTAAATATGAATGTCCAGTAATTAAATAGTATATTAGCATGTACTAGGTTATATAATTGATATACATAAGTTATTTACTTAATACACATTTTAATAAATAATTATATATGTGAATAAACTGATGTTAATTTATTAAAATAAAGCACTTTTAAATAAATGCTGTTTACTTTTCACTGGAACTATTTTCTTGTGCATAGTGATATTTATTGTTATTGGAAAGATTTTTTTTTTTTAATTTGCTGTGTTAATTTAAAAAGTAAGTAATTATAATAGCTTTTGCATCATGCCTTGTAACACCTTAAGTTTGCAGTTATATCATGTCAACCCATCCCCTGTCATGCTTTAATGCTTCACTGATAACAGCTTTAGCTAATTTGACTATAATTATATAGCCTGGGTGTGCTATTTAAAGGCTGTTTGTAACAGAGTTTGGGGCTGGATGAAGTTAAGCAAACTCGTTGGTACACTGAAGTTCAAACCACTTGCGAAGCGCGGAAGCAGTCGTTGGAGCGGATGAGCGCCCTGGGAGTTGTGGGTAATAATTTTGATCAGAGTGGGAGAGAGATACAGAGGAGAAGCAGACGGCAGAGAAAAGTATGGTGCTGTGGCACAGAGGGATATGGAGAGAGGTGGTGATGTTGGAGAGGAAATGGAGACTACGGGAATTGATGACAGAAAGGGGAAAAGGAAGAGCGGTGTAGATGGGGGAAAAAATGAGGAAAGAACAGAACTAATGGATAAAATAATTAAATCAGCAGAAACAAATAGGGCTGGAGGAAACGGGGAATGGAGAAAATAGGAATACGAGTCAGATCAACAATAAAAGGCAGGGATTTTACTAATATAAGTCCACTGAAAATTGCTGAATGGATTATAGAAGGAATAGGAAGTGTGTAAGTGGTGAAAAAAATAAACAGAGGAGGGTTGTACATAGGATGTGCGAGTAAAACACAATACAAAAAAATCATGAAGTTGGAGAAACTAGGTACAATTCCAATTGCAAGTTAAGCCCCAGAGTTTAAGTTTGCCCGGTAAAGCACTGCTGTCTATGCTCTTCAACCCTTGCAATGCTTGTTGTCTCACTTCTCCCACACGAACTGTGTCCTTCAGATCCCCATCATACCATCTCCTAAGACTTTTCACTGGCTTCTCAGACACTCTTGGTATTGCCTCACCATTAACGTAGAACCTCTTATCCACTACTTTACCTTTAATTATAGAGATGCTCCTTGACTTAGTGGACTTGAATTGCATTCGTGTCCATTCAATGTTATTGATTAGTTTGACCAATAACCGATTAGTGCAGGCTACTGTTGCAGTCATGATTGTAATGTCATCCATGTATGCTCTAATTGGTGGCAGTCGCGTTCCAGAAGCTAAGTGTTCTCCTCCCACTACCCATTTTGATGCCCTAATAATTACTTCCATTGCCACGGTTAACGCCGGTGGAAAAATGGTGCATCCTGCCATTATTCAAATATCTAGACATTGCCATGTAGTGGTGAATTCTGAAGTTGAAAAACAAAATTGCAAATCTCCGAATTAGGCTTTCACTAAGTTTGTTATTGTCCTTGGTACACTGAAAAAAACAAATGCTGCCCAAAGAAGCTCATGTGGTACTGAACTGTATGCATTAGCTAAATCCAGGAATGTCACATGGAGCTCCTTCCTCTCCTTTTTAGCTGTTTGAATTTGCTGCCATATCAGTCTGATGTGCTCTAAGCATCCTGGGAAACCTGGAATACCATCTTTCTGTACTGAAGTGTCAATGAAGCAGTTCTTCAATAGGTAAGCTGACAACCTCTGTGCAACAATTCTGAAGAAAATCTTGAAGTGTTACATACATGATATACATGTATAATAACTAACAACTACAAACACAAATGGCACTTCAAACATACATATTTATAGCCTACAATCGTACATACTAAAATACATACATAAGAAAATAAATTCCAGCCAAGCCTACATAGATGGCTTACCCCCACCCCATCCCAATTCATATATATATATCAATTTTTGTTTAACCAAATGCACATTCAAAGAGTTGTATATAGTAAGAAGTGGCAAAATATCCCCCCGAATGAGGGTAAATGACTAGTAGGTTTTATTTTTATTTTTTATTCTGTGCCGTCCGATTTTTACCCACACGCCAGATAATCATAAATCAGCATTTTATATTTGAAGTTTTCTAAATAAATGTACATTCTGGATGAGAAAATGCACAATTTTAAATGTAGTTTACAAATTACACACACACTAGATATTCCCATTATTTTTTAATTCCAGCAGTGTGGAGTAGTGGTTAGGGCTCTGGATTCCTGACCGGAGGGTTGTGGGTTCAATCCCCAGTGGGGGACACTGCTGTTGTACCCTTGAGCAAGGTACTTTACCTAGATTGCTCCAGTAAAAACCCAGCTGTATAAATGGGTAATTGTATGTAAAATAATGTGATATCTGTATAATGTATGTAAAATAATGTGAATCTGTAAAATGTGATATCTTGTAACAATTGTAAGTCGCCCTGGATAAGGGCGTCTGCTAAGAAATAAATAATAATAATAATTTGGCTGCTGCTCGCTCAACATAAGTAATGAGCATCATCCCATTACTTATATACATTCATCATTTAGTGAATTGGTATTTATTTATTTATTTATTTATTTAAATCAGCCAGTAGTTGATTATTACTTAATTATTCTTTAGATCAGCTGATTAAATTGCTATACAAACATTTTGAGGTATAGGACTGAATTCTAGGTTAATCAGCTTGTACAACTTGGATTTCTACAGGCTCTACTTATGATCACAGCATACCGGTTTAAAATGTTGAGATCCTGATGTAATTTACCTTGCAATCTCAACTTCATGTTTTTTTCTTCTAACGCCACCATAAACTATATATAATATGAACAAGAAGGGAATATTTAAAACTATGAATAAAATCAGTGAACAATTCCAACATAAGATATGTACAAATATATTCTGATAAAGGCTGTGTGGTCCAGTGGTTAAAGAAATGAGCTTCTAACCAGGAGGTCCCCGGTTCAAATCCCACCTCAGCCACTGACTCATTGTGTGACCCTGAGCAAGTCACTTCACCTCCTTGTGCTCCGTCTTTCGGGTGAGACGTAATTGTACGTGACTCTGCAGCTGATGCATAGTTCACACACCCTAGTCTCTGTAAGTCGCCTTGGATAAAGGCATCTGCTAAATAAACAAATAATAATAAAGTAACAAAATACAAAAACAAAACCCAGTACATTATATATCCCGAAGTACTTGTTTCAATACTAATCAACATTGAGAAATTGTGTCTGAAAAACCTATGAAAATGAATCAAAGGCTTTCTTTTGTTTTTTAAAGCAATTTAATTTATTTATGTATTCTTTTGTGAGTTATGATGGGACATTTGGGCATTTCAAGTAGGCCTGATTTTAACTTGTATTTCCATTGCATGAATAATTCAATACATTGTTACTTTCTAAGGAGCTACTTTCTAATTCTAAACCATACATTGTTTGTTTACATAGAGCAACGTTAGACATACATTTGTTTTACATTCTTGTGTTGTATCCCCAAGTGGCATTGGGATTTCAATACTATCCTCATTTAAGCAGTTTGTATTCTGCTTCCAATGTGTTAACAGCAACACGTTTTGCATGCATTTCAACATAATCTACTCATAGATATGTAAAACACGACCACTCCATTATAGTTCAGAAGATGTATCAAAACAACTACAACCATTGTGCAAGACTGCAAATTAATAAACGTGTCTTGCTATAAAGACAAACTGAGTACATTTATCAGTCAATCTGAGCTTCTCAGCCCTTCTAGAAAACTTCAGAAAATACCATGAGAATTGACTAAAACGGGTGACATACGGATGGGGAAACAGACAAGGTTCTCTGGATTTTGATACTCTTACAAAAAAACATGTGCAAAAAGAATGTGTTTTTCAATTTTCATCACAATTAGGCAGGCGCGTCAATAGATAAATGCAATGTAAGTGTGATATACAGACAGTCAGATGGACAGACAGTTATTGAATATCCGTTAGAATGTATTCTCATGTTTTTTTTTTAAAAAAAAAAGCACTGGGATAAAAAGTTAGGATTAAAAGTTTTAGTGAATCTGAAAATGAAACACAAATAGAGAATGTGACACAAATTATAAGTTGTATGCTTGCCAATTAAACCATGTTGAGAATTAAACTGAATTGGAAGCTTGGATCTAAGACTAAATAAAAGTTGCAAACAAGCCCAACTGGAAGACAATTGATAGAAGCGAAGTAACTTTGGTATCGGTTCCAAAACCTTTGGAGCCTTCGGTCCACCACCACCTGGAGCCCCATGCCAACAAATGTGGGTCTTGGGGATAAAAAGATGGGGAAGTGGAACTGACCGAACACCCCCCAGGAACATGACACCGCTGCCCGTTGCATGGCGCTGAAGGGGAGAAGGAATTTAAGGACTTACAAGTGAATTTTAGAACCTTGCAAGACTTGTATTAAAAAAAACAAAAAAAAACAAACTCATGACCTTGAAAAAAGATATATTGGTATAACCAACACACAGTGAAAAAATAAATGTACTTACATTGTATTAGTGTTTAAAGTTATGTCGAAAAACTTCTCTAGAAAAACAGGTTTTGTGAATATGGTCTTCTGGGTCAATAGGTCATAACTGAATGGGCTTTTCAGAACACTACACTAACTGTATGGGCTCTTCAGCACACTACTCTAACGGTATGGTCAGTTTGCTGTATGGTTAGTTCTCAAAGAGCAGGAAGCCAGAGAAGGTACAGAAGCGCTGGTGGTCTCCATGAAGTGCCCCTGTTCCCATTCTCACCCAAACCTCGTCGTCCTTCACTAGCTTCAGCACGGCACTGTTTCCTGCTGTGTCATGTTTGCCTTTGGCCTCGTAGCTGTAAAATAGAGGAAAACATTTTCTTTCAATAACATATCTTTGCTTTGTTTTACCAACTGAATTCAAAACTGAAATGTTTGTGGGTTATCAGGTTTTTCTACCACATTTCCACTGAATTATACATACAGTACATAAATAATGCATATTTTATTTAAAACCCCTTTTCATTGGCATTAAATGTATAGCTGCACACGAAAAAAAGTTGCACAGATATTTTTATTTTTTATCAAACGAAACAAAAAACGAAACCGCTAGCGATTCGTTCACAACTGATACAGTACTGTTTTGTAATCTGAGAACTCATCATCATCAAACTTAAATTCAAATGGTTTATCAATCTTTTCAAATGTGACTTTGAGGCACACTGATTGGTTTATTCAATCTTTCCAGAACTGCCGTCATATCATTGCCTTGTTTTGTATTCTGATTTCCTCGAGTGCACCTCATCGCTACAAAATGGCATGTAAACAAATGATGAAACACGCCGCTGTTTCTTTTGGACAAAATGTTGTAAATTGTTGAAGCTCTTGAGAAAAACCTGAATCAGACACAAGTCGCCGAGCAATTTTGTGTTTTCCGTTCTGATGAGATGCTTCACCATTCTGTTAAATAATTTTGTGCATGTCTTGAATATTACTCCTGTACAGGTATTCATAATTAATCTAGACCTGCTGAGGCATTTAAAAAAAAAATCTCAAGTGTATTTTATTCAACATTACACACTTCAGCTAAAATGAGTCAGTGATTGAGACTAATTAAACCATTTAAACATAGGCTATTTAATCGTTATTTAAATAGCCATCCTCTCACTCTTAGTATTATCTTTTTTTTCTTCTTTTTTTTTAAGCAGCTAGTTAATTTCAGTATACTCCTGGGTGTATCACTTGTGGCTAATTAGTTTAACTTGCCATATTGTGTTATATACATATTGTTACTTTTTATTGAGTTGTTTATTATTATTATTATTATTATTATTATTATTATTATTATTATTATTAATAATAATAATAAATACACTTACGTTTTGGCATTTTTCTTTCTTTAACTCACTGTGTCAGGATGGCTCTATTTTATTGATGATGTTAAAGGGTACATAAGGACCTTTTATTTTATTGTGTTACATTTTCCCATGTGTTGCTACAACTGTTTTATGTAAGGTGTGTGTATCGTTTTAAAACAATTTTTAAACTTTTATATTGCATTCCCTGCCTCAAGATGGCTTCACATGTACCCGCATGGACCTCTCAGAACTACATTTCCCATCATCCTCTTGCTCACATATGTAACTGAGATGGATGTACAAGTGAGCAGGAGGATGATGGGAAAGGTAGTTCTGTAACAACACACTCATTTTTATAACACAAGGTATGCTTTATTAATATATTAAAAGTATCGCTGATAAGCACTGCAATGCTTTCAAAATGTTATTACTATATTTTTGCAAACACACATTGGAACAAATGTAGGAGCCATAGTTTGCTCTAGCAAGGGCCTAAAACTACAGCAGGAAAACATTCTCACACAACTCTGATCAAAAGAATGAAACAAAGTGAGAAAACTGGAATGAGAACCAGCCTCCGGCTTTATTGTGTGACCTGCTCCCAGGTCAATATTACCACAGCCATCAAAAGCACAACCACTGAATTTAACTACAGACTAAAATGTAAGTTTGACTGCCAAACCACCAACTGTGTTTGCATTATTTGTTGGAAAAAAAAATGTACAGCTCAATATATTGGTGAATATCAATTAGCCATCAGATTTGCCCAACATAAATATGACTGAAAACCCTGGGAGTGCAGACTCACTCCAGTCTCATTACATTTTAACCAACCCTACCACGATTTCATGTTGCGCACATGCATATCAATTTTATATGCAACCCTAATGCTCAATGAATGAAAGAACAAAGAGCAACAAGCAACAGCACAAGTAATGACTTGTAACCCATGGATTTATCTTTGTTTAATTAAGTTCTTTATTTAAAGAGTCAGCACCCATTCATGAAACTGTGTCAACCGCTTAGATCATTTATATGCTCGGACAACTCCCATTTGTGAATCACTCAACATCCTTGACCCATTTCACACTATGACTCCTACCTACAGCATCAGTGTACTGTATATGTAACTGCCGTTCCACTTACCTGTACATTGTGATAACTGTGTTCCCATTGTGCATTAAGTAAACATGCACTTGATCAACATCTTCATGCTTCATCATACTGAAGGTGAAAAAATAAGCACCTAAAAAAACATTTTAAAAATAGAAAACTACAAGTTATAGAGTATATACAATGTATTAACAACATTTAACCTTCTTATTTATTTTTTTCTTAATGCTTTTTTTTATTTTATTTTTTATTTTAAAAGGTTAAACCTGTGGACATGGTTGATATGGCAGTATGGTTTATCTGTGTTATTATCTTTGTGCAGTGCATCATTTTTCCAGTAGCACGTTCAGATGATTTTGACTCTCTGTTTACAATAGTACCGCCAAAGTTGGCATCTGGTGTATGCTGGAGCCAGGGTCCATCATCACTTCACATTATATCCAGAGAGGTGTGCCCAGGGTATGATTTCATGCAATGAAGGCTACATTCAATTTATATTCATCTGTAAATTCAAGTGTTAACACTGCTGCAGACCACATCTTTAGCAAATCTAAAATCAATACAATGCCTAATAACAATCAGTAAACAACAATTGTACGAGCAAGTATTAATCCTCTTCATGACTTAAGCACTAAAACATAAAATCTGAGTAAAATGCATGCATTAAAAAAATTTTAGTAAAAATTAGTAAAAATTTCATTAGTAAAAATTTCAAGTCTTGGGGAGCTGCTGAGCAAACGGCATTTCATGAATTCAAGTTGTTTCCAGGGACAAAAGTCCAGTGCCTAATAACATAAAAGCGAAACCGTAAAGATGAACTTCCTTATACATTTCTTGTTTTCAAAATTATTTGTATTATTGACAAAGTTTTATTAATTAAATAAAAACTGGTCTTTTCAGGATGTTCAGTCAATTCTAGTATGCTACTTTGACTACTATCTTTAATTCTCTGTTCCTCCATTTAATTTTGACCTTCTGTTTCCTAAATACAGTAAGGGGTTTGTCAATTATTTTACTGCCTTACATTTTACTCAATACTCACTGAGGCTAACTTGATTGTGAGTGAAATTTAGTAAGTACTGTACATGTGACAAGTATCCCACTACCTGATTTCAGACGTTTATGATAATGCTTAACCAGTACGTTGCATCTTGTTGCTGAAATCTGGGACCATTGTGTCTTGAATATTTCCTTCAGCTCAGATAGATTGAATACAAAATGCTTGGCTTCAGCTTTTTTCAGATCAGTCCAAAGCAGTTATATTCCAGAGCTGATTAAGCCGTATGCTTTGAGTTGTTATCCTATTGGAAGATAAACTGTGCCGATCGGCCTATTAGTAGATGGTATCAGTGTACTGTTTAGAATGTTTTGATACATGGCTGCTTTAATTTGATCTTCAAATCACATGAATGTTCTGAAACACCCGCATGATCAAACCACCTCCATGTTTAAATGTAGGTACAAGGTCTTCATTGAAGGCATTCCCTTTTTTTCTGTGGTCCATTTTTGGGGAGTTCTATTTTAGTCTCATTGGACCAGAACATTTTGTTGAATGCTTGATTCCTGTTTATTTTTCTTGGCAAATTTTAGACAGTTTGTTTTATGAATTTTCTTTAAAAGTGGTTTGCAGAGGTCTACATGCATACGACTCTTCTGTGTTCAGGTGCCTTTGTACAGTTCTTTCGCACACTATTATGCCTAATGCTTCTAAATCTTTCTTTAAGTCTTTGGCTGTTAATCTTGGATTTTTAGCTGCTGGGACAATTCTCCTACCTGTTGTGCCTGCAATCTTCTTGTTAAATTTAGTTAGGTAAACATAATGCTGTAAATCACATTTTCTGTGGTTGTACTGTAATTGTTTGACATTTTTATTTTACTCCTAAATTAAATTTGTCACAGTTCTTTAACCTTGTTGTGTTGTGGTCTTGCTTTCCCACTCAAAATAGGTTTGTCTTTTTGTATTGATTAAAATGACATTTCTTAATGACATTTCCATCATGTTATTTTTCTGTAACATCAGTCTGCACCAATAATGGTTTACTGAATTGTGACATCTCTTGCTGACCCCCTAAGCACTGTACTGCCTTTCTGTCATTGCCAATTATGATTAGTTTCTGATAAAAGTGAAATTAGAAACATCCTGTATTGTTGCTGCATATTAGACAAAGCTAGCATTTACAGTGCAACAAAGAGGGCTTTGCTTTCTGTAGGAAGAAAGCTGACATGGGTTACATCTGGCATTGTTGCTTTCAGAGCTTTTGCTGTATAAAAGAATCTCATCGATTTGAAGAAAGCTATTACTTAAATTGAGCTAAAAGTATACCTTTACTCAAAACTAATAGCTCTTAATCAAACTAGAGATTTAAAGAGATAAAAACAATTTTAGATTGTTGTATTTACCTTAGAAATTTTTGTTATTTCTAGTGAGCTGGCCTCCTGTTCAACACAAATTTGAGCTGTAATGTGCTTGAACGGAGGAAGATGTATTGAAACAGTCCATAACATTCCCAATCTTATTTTAAAATAACAAATGATATATAAGTTAGCAGCAACTTCTTTGGGGAGCCGTTATGAAACAGATGAATGCCAGTCCCCAGAATTTAAATGGTTTTATGGGTGCTAAGATTAGAGCAGAAATACAGTAGGTTTCTTGGAGGGAAAGGAGGAGAAAATAGGTTCCCCCCTATATCAGAACAGTAAGTAATATAATCTGATTCAACCCCCTCACTCAACAACCACAGAACAGCTTAATTTTCATTTAACTACTGAGTCTCATCTGTTTGATACATATTGCGACCCAGTTATATGGAAAGGTTACCTATTTCGTAAACAGCACAACCACAGTACCTATCATTTGCACACAGTGGGGCAGAGAAGTTTTATGGCCCTCAGTGCAAAATAACACAGTATTTACCTGTTTATGCAGACAAAAAAAAATGACCATTATGATAAATTAGTGATGCAGTCGGCAACCTAATTTCTTATTCGATTATCGTATAGGCATTTATTAATGATAATCGATGCATTGACGTTTTATTTTTCAAAATAAAGAACAAACATTTGCTTTTTTAGCATTAGATCCAATAACTAAAAACACTGTTGTGCATAATAGTTAAACAAAAAGGCACAACTTACATTCAAGTTAGAACACTTCCGATTATAAAAAAAGAAATACAAAGGACTTGAGTTTAACAACTGAAAAGAATAAGCGTGCGTCCGCATCAGATATCCCTTTAACATTGTAATAGTAATAAAAAAATACTGTATTTTAACAGAAGTCATTTCTATCTGAACTATGGTTGTTCATTACTGTTAACATGTTATGTCCAAAGCAAAACATTTTAATTAATCTCACAAATCCTGACTAATTTAACTACCGTACTAAATGTAGCTTTTTTTATATAATATTACCATATAATCCAAATACAATATGCTTTGAAACAAAAGGTGGTAAATCGGTAGACTTAATATTGGCATTCTTACGCATAACATATGTTGTGTTCTTGTCACTTTTTAGTGCAAACAAATGCACAAACTCACCAGTGAAGCAACTGAACTCATTTTACACGTGGTATATCCAACGCAAATGTAGAGGCCTAAAGTGTGTATCCTAGCAACGCGCTGTCGTTGTTTATCTACCATAATATCAGTAAACGAAGCGCACCCAATGTTTTAATGCAAACCGGCAACAGGAGACTTCACACTGGGTTCTAATTTGATGCATCGATTCACCAATATGTAATCGAAGCTTGGGAAATTTAAGACAGATGATCAATAATCAATGCATTGATTAATTGTTGCACCACTACAATAAAGTGTTGTTTTAACCCTCCCAACTTAACCACAAACAAAAATAGTGTCTACAACTGTTACACTTACCTGTTACAGGTGCATGGAATCTTCCAGTCATAACATCAAAAAAGTTTCCAATATTAGTTTCCACACTGCTAAAAATGATTCCACTGTTTTCATTGGTAAAGTGAGTGGCCAAGGATGCCATAAATGCAATCTAAGGAAAGAAAAAAAGTAATTTACAAAATGAAGACAGTTCACCATCACTACAGCAGTTGAATCCCCACAAAGATTTTTTGACTACTTTTTAATGCATGCATCTTCCCTACATGCCATGCCACTGGTTTATAGTCATGTTGAACTTAAAACAAAGTTAAAATAACTAAGCATACAAAGCTGAAGGGACTTTCTTCAGTCACAGAGTAAATCACTAAAATGAAATTCAGAACAATGATGTTCCTTGAGCCTATACAGACAGCTTTAAAGGTTAGATAAAGAATATTAAAGACAGGGCACGTTCAAAAGGCCAGGTTATTAAACTGTCCTCAACCTTTTTGTGTTGTTTACAGCTGACCGGTATTCTATGGCGCTTTCAATTTCACATATGACTGATTTTCATACACCACAGTCCAGAACTGGAATGACTTATTTGTAAATCAGTTCTTGCTTTACTGTCGGGACCACAAAATACACAAACAAGCACCTTCTGAAGAGATCTACTGTATGGCAGCTCCTTAATTTCTCAAAAGAAAGAGAATTACAAAGGAAAAACACATTAATAATCTTCTCAGTTTTTAAAATCACCATTTATGGAAAAGTCATTTCCCAAGTGCTATAATTTTATTTATTTATTTTTTTAAAATCAAAATTATACAAATAAATAAAAACAAAAACTACTACTGTGCTAGTTGCCTGTTCTTGAGACTTGATTCCAAAGAAATCACGTGATGCAGTGACCTTTCAACTCTGACGGCCCCACCTTCTTCATACTTATTACTGTAGACCAGCAGGAGGTCACAACAGCTAGGACTACTCTACATGCACTGATGGGTTCTGATACAGAGAAAAATGAATGCAATTATAATCATTATTGGAGCAACAAGTATATTTCATATATTAGTGTTAGTGTTCATAGATATACCAGATTCTACCAAGTCAACACACCAGTTTGAACGATCGCCCCACCCCAACTTTTAGCATTAATTTCCGGGTTTTAATAACCAAACAATGCCTGAAGGGAAATATCGCAGCTCGCATGAAAACTGCCTAGAAGTGCTGTAGTTGCTCTGTGCAATCCATATTTTTGATTGTTTTTTTTTTTTTTTAGATACTGCAAGAGCTTGTAACTGAGGCAGCATTTTTTTGTATTCAACATTTTAATGCTATAATGCTACATTGGCTGTTCATTTATTATTTCGTGTTGTGTTTTCACACTGGACACTGCAATTTCTTACTTGCAGAGATTACATAAAGCCCTTTATTTTAGTGGACAGAAAATGTCACGTGTCTATATTTTAAATGTAGCGACTTTTATTTTAGCATTTGTCACCTACAAATATGTTTTTTCATGGTGTGGTTTTGTACTGGACAGGACACTGCATCTTTAAAGTTTAATGTTTGTTTTGTGAAAGATTTGAAATGACAAAACAGTGGACATACTGCAGCAGCTTTGAATTGAATTTCACCAGTCAATAAATATGTTAACTGCGATTCTTGATTCTTTATCGTGACTGTGTGCTGTGCTCTACCTTTTGAATTTTAAGTATGCCTAATTGTAAACTTAAAGGGTACATCAGCACTACATGAAAGATAAAACATAAATGATCCCACCTTGCTGTTCCGAATGTATTTATTCATTGTATAATAATCTGTATGTGCCCAAACATCTGCATAATGCCACACTGCTATGTCCAAAATCACTGTTCTCGAGCATCTCTTCTGGACATAGCAGTGTGGCATTATGCAGATGTCTAGGTGCATACTGATTATTATACAATGAACAAATACATTCGGAACAGCAAGGTGGGATAGTTTATGTTTTATCTTTCATGTAGTGCTGATGTACCCTTTAATCTATCTACCTAAAGTTAAAAATATCCTCTGCAATAATCCTCTGCAGGGGCCTGTAATTTCGCCCCTGCCTGAGTCAGTATAAGCAAAACAAAATACCTATAAAAGAAATGCCACATCTGCACCAAGGCAATTGAGAACATATTTGAATGAGTGTATGATGTTGACTATTCAGTTCATGCTTGAGTCATCGGTCCTTGAGCTTTGTTGAGTACTGTATGTAGGGGGTCGGGGAGGGGGGTTAAAGTGTAATTATCTGTGGGAATATCACTGGTTATGTTGTGAACTAAAGAAACTGGCATACAATTCCAGAGTGATGACTGGATAAGCATGAACAGGCTATCAGGATTGAGCAGAAATAATATGTGTTTTCATATTTCAAAGATTTAAACCTCTAGAAGCCTAGAAAAAAATCCACTCCACATAGCAGACCAGTAAACTGTGCCACGACTTGGGTATTCCCCAGCATCATTTTTGCTATGGCTTTTTTCCCCATATAGGACACTGTTTAATTGGTAATAGTACCATTGTGTTTTTAGAAAAGTGGCCCTTTTTATTAACTTTTAATCAGGATACTGCTATCATTATATAATCATTGAAACAGTACTAAATAACAAAACTATGATTGATGTGTGCATTTATTTATTACTAACACTCTTTAAGTTCTCTAAGTTCTCTTTGTTGTTGTTTGCTTTGTTACTTGGTACTTAGTTACTTGCAACAGTGATATAATAAAACCCTGTGGTTAATCCTATCAACTGTTTTTTCAAAACTTTTGTGAAACAACCAATAGAAAGTGTATCTAGTTTCGTAAACTGTAGCAATTCCTGTCTCAAATTAATTAGGCTGCACTTTCTAGAACTGTGATGATTGAAGGCCTATGTAAACTGTGGTACTGTATGCTACCCTTGCCATTACTTCCATGTCTATGGTACCCGTCTCTATTGACCCATATAATGCTGCTCTGGTGAAACACAGCCCTTCTCTGAAGTTTCTTTGTACACAAAGCTCCTTTCAAGATTAATCAGAGTCAGCCTAAATAATTAATAAATGACATTTGTTTTGACATTTTCACAATTTCCTTGATGCCCTTTCATATTTTTCACCTGCCTCTAGATGTCACTTTGGATTAAATCTCCCTGTGCTTTTTACCTGTCTGGTGCATTACACACCATTTCTAATTAGATCAGATTACTTCTGGAACTGATTTTATGAAGAGGAAAATCAATTGTAAGTGAGCTGGGGCCATTTTTTTGTTTGCAATGAGCACCTGATCATTCTGTAAACTATCTACAAACCATCAATTTTGGTTGTTTCCATTAGAATTACAAACATTGATGTAGGTACAGTAGAATTGAATAATCCTGGCTTTTGGAAGCCTGGAAACAATGTCTGTTGTATGGTGAAAACAGTACTAGGGTTACAATGCAAGATTAATATTTAAATACATTATAGTTTACAGAAAGTACAAAGAATACTACTAAAATACAATATGAAATATGATGCAACAAGTTAGGATTACAAGAGATTATATCTACAATTACATAATAGTAGTGCAATAGTGCAAGGATTAGCTAAGGATCCAGTAACGTGGTGCATAGATCAGGGAAGTGCATAGGAGGGGTAGATCAAGAGATCTACAAGTGTACGTTATGATATTTCTGGATAGAATCGCCACGGCAACTAAAGAATTCAACACATTTATTGAAGCTGCTCAGGCAATTCACGCTCACTTTACTTGTTCGTGTGGGAGAAGTTAGACAACAAGCAGCGGAAGGGTTGAAGAGCATAGACAGCAGCGCTTTACCAGGCAAACTAAAACTTTGGTGCTTTCAGTTTACTGCCGAGGCTGCTGTGGCCACTGACTGTGTACAAGGTTTCTTTGACAACAGTAGAGAAGCTGGAAGCTTTAATCAGTACATACTTCAGGAAATGGTTGGGAGTTCCACGCTGTCTCAGCAGAGTGGGACTTTATTGTAAAGGAATACTGCAGCTACCAGTCTCCGCTCTAACCGAGGAGTTTAAGTGCACCAAGGTCTGACTGGAAATTACATTAGTAGAGTCATGCGACAAATGCATAAGGGCGGCAGCACCTGTGTTGAAAACTGGACGATAGTGGGCGGCAAAGAAAGCTGTGGAAGATGCAAAGGCTGCCCGTCGAATTGGTGATATCATGGGGCAAGTTCAGCATGGAAGAGGAGTTCTTGGTCTCACTTCAGCTCCTCCTACATGGCACAAGACAGCCCCAGCTCAACGGAGGAAGCTGGTAGTCAACGAGGTGCAAAAGCAGGAGGAGAGGATGAGGTGGATAAAGGCCGTTTCCCAGGCCAAGCAGGGAGACTGGATGAGATGGGAGAGTGTGGACACAGAAGATTGGCTGGCAAGACCTATGGTCAATGGAACAGAGCAGGATCAGTTTCCTCATCAGGTCAACATATGATGTTCTCCCATCATCAGAACCACCAAGAAAAGGTGTTAAAACCAAGCCTCGCCCAGGACAACTGGATGCTGCTAGAAAATGCTGGCAGATGTTGGTCAATGGCTTATTTTTCCACTGGAGATTGCCACCACTAACCTTCGACCAGATATTGTCTTGTGGTCTGGATCAGCACACCTTGTTCATCTGGTAGAGTTAACAGTGCCATAGGAGGATGCTGCAGATGAGGCGCATGAGAAGAAGAAACTGCGGTATGCTCAACTAGCCACTGAAGCGGAACAGCGAGGATGGAGAGTCAGGGTTTACCCAGTGGCGGTGGGTTGTCGAGGATTTGTGGCACACTTTACAACCTGGTTTCTCAGAGACGTCGGATTCAGTGGCCAAGAGCTGTTTCGCACAGTGAAGAACTTATCTGAAGCAGCAGAGAGGAGCAGCAACTGGCTGTGGTTGAGATGGAAAGATTCTGGTTGGGGATCTCAAGTACAATAGAAAGAAAGAAACGCTAATGTATGGGTAAGTAAGCTGGGCTGAGTTGAGTGGGGGACAGAGGGGGGTGATGCTGCGATGCCAGAATCACCGTCTAGCCCTCTTGAGGTTTCGTGGGCTAGTCGACAAAACATCGAGGATGGAAGGTGCCCCCTTGAAGACACCAGAGATGTACTCTACTTAGCTCAATCCAGACAGTTGTCATGCTGATGCGATGGGGAGACCGCACTGTGGTTGATCCGCGGAGCCAGCATCGCAGCCGTTGTGTGTGCTGATGCGCTAGGAAGGCAAATAAGATGATCCCTGGAGCCAGCATTACACTTCAGCCATCAACACCAGGCAGAAGGATATCTACATCATCATATGGAAGGAAACGCAAATGGATGAAGACACAGATGGATCACATTAGTTTACTGTAAAGCTACGTCTTAGTTGGTGCTTATCTTGGCGAGAGCCGAGTTCAAATCAGCATGAAGTTTTAACATCTACTCTTGTGTAATGGAAATCTTGTTGATTTAAAATCAACTGATTTGTGTTTTAGAGGCAAATTAAAAAAAAAAAAAAAAAACCTGATTTGTCTTAGTGTCCCGGAATTATGGGGCCAGTTGGCAAACATGAACAGAGAAAAAAAACAGCACCAACTCAATTTGTTCCCAGAGAAAGTGGTATCATAATATGAAACTTTGAAGCTATATCTAGGGCTTCTGTTTTTCTGTTTTTATTAATTGTATTTTTTGGTGCTTTTTTTTTTTTTTTTAGCTATTTTCGAGTTTTATGTAAATCGTTTTTTACGGGGCTTTCGTTTTTGATATACTGTATGAAATTAGTGTTTTCAGTTACTTTCCAAAATGCTTGAGTGTTTTGTTTGTTTTTTTTCCTGTCAAAATATGTATATTAACTCGACAGTACTTGCATACTTAAATTGTACCTTCTTACTTTGCTGTCTTCCACAACGAAATCCCTATGGTCACGGGCACATTCTTCTTGGGTTTCTGTGTTTAGGCTTTTTTAAAAAAAAAAATTTACATTTTGCCACAATTCTGCTTAAAATCTTCCGTATCGTAACTGTATGTAATACACCTTTAAATCCTGCTACCAAGCCACCATTCTGGATTGTAATCTTGTTTTAAATTTCGCAAGCTAAGTCTCCATTAGAAATGTAGAAATGTGAAGAAAATCAGAAGCCCTAAATACAGTATATCTTACTTTACTTTGTCTGGCATACGCTAAAAGGTTTTTCCAATTAGCAGAATTGTCAAGTTTTTAAATTTGTCCTACCGTTATGATTGATTTCGTTTTTCCCCGTCACTTTTAAAAATCGCCTTCAGAAAATTGAATACGAAAAACCAAATTATGCAATTTCCATTATTCAACACTTCACTCTTAATCGAGCACGCAGCAGTGCTTCAGCAGGGGGCGGGAGGGTATGAGCTGCTCCTCCAATTAAAACCAGAGCTCTAATCTACATCATCTGTCATTGCCAGTACTGTGGTTATAGAGATAGGGGTTTATAACGAAGGCTTGTCTCCTCTGATGAAAAAAACTCTCTGGAATCCTGCAATTAAAACCGGTGCTCAGATCATGTGATCTGCTATTGCTAGTACTGTGGTTAATAGTAGATAGGAGTTTATAATGGAGACTTGCCTCCTCTGTGGAGCCAGTAATGCTGTTAATATAGGAATGTTGAATCTTGGGTTTTGGTTAAAATGTCATTTTTTTTCTTGCATTTTATATATATTAGGGCTGTCACTCGATTTAAATCGGTTAATTTATGGGCATTAATTGATTAATCTGTAGATTAATTGGTAGATTCATCCATGCACATGTTTAATAAAGGTAACAATCTTATAGCGTCTGTCTTATATAATCTAAAAAAATAAAAAAAAGCTCAATTGGAATTTGGTCATTTTAAAAGCATTTATTATTATTATTTTAGTAAATGTAACACATTTTCACAGAACAACCGTTCTTTCGGGTCACTGTCAGTCACATACCTGAAAACACAAGACAGCTGAGCTGCGTTTCCATTGTCGGAAGTTTAGTCTACAATTACAGCTACATACTTGGCTTTCTGTAGTTCTGCTTTTATTCGTTCTGAATCTTGTTAGAGGTACCCGAGAATACTGTGGCTATTGACAAGTGATTGCTCAAGATGCTGTCATAGTCAGAAATCAAAGAAAGTAATTCCACATAATTACCTGTATTTGAGGAATTGGTGCCTTTGTGCCCCTTGAATGCCGGTTCTTGTTTGCCAAGGTAAACAACAGAATCAATCAAGTGTTTAAGAACCTCATGATTGTTTCTTACTTGCTCATTGTGATGTATTGTATCCCTACACTTCTGCTCATCCAGTTGAACATCAATCCGGGTTTGTCCAAAGGTTTTGAGTGTTACAGCGGCTCACAAGTGACTTTGGGAATGCTCTTGTTTTTGTGCTGACTTCATTTGACTAGATTCCTAGATTGCTGTAGCCAGTGCTGTTCCATATCGCCTTTTCTATACTGAACAAAAGACAGTTCCAGCAGTATTCTTTTTTTTAAAGTGCATTTGTTCTGTATTTGATTTGTTATACTTGTAATTTGTTCTTGTGGTTTGTTCATTGCATTTTAAAGTAAAATATTACTGCCTATTTTCATTATGACAGCACAAATGAGTCTGCCTTTAAATCACGCAGACCCTTCCTCACAAGACCTGCAACAGTATGAGAGTGCTTTTTTATCATCCTTTTTTATTACTATTTATTTTGAAAATGCTGTAGTTCAGGGAGAAGGAGCTGAGAGTGATCAGAATGGCGAGTTTTGAATTGATTTGAATACTTTTACTTTTTTCACTACTTTAATTAATCATTGGTGTCTGATTCAGACTCATTCAATATCTCACGTACACTTCGGTTTCCCAAAAGATCAACATTTACATGAATCTCGACAATCATGTTTATTGTGATAAATTCCAGTGGTGTATGGTAATCTAACAATGATTTGCCTCTTTTTGAAAAGAAGTACCAACCCATGGTGATATGCTGTAATATCAACCCCTGTTTTGACCAATCAGGATAGAGTATTTAAAATACCCATTTCATAAATATATTTATAAAACAGCTTGGAAAAATAACAACCACTGATTGGTTAAACAGCATCACATGACTGTGCGTATATATAGCGTATACGCAGGGCTTGAATACTAATGAGCCACTTCACACTGTATAAATCAGTATGTATAAATCAGTCACACTGTATAAATCATGCACAGCATTATAACAATTCTATGATAAAGTGCCATTTTATTTATTAACTATTAAACCACTGCCACAAAATGAGTGACATTCCACCCATTTTATGTAATATATTTGGGGATGAAACTCCAGAGAACTGATACAGCACCAGCTTTCCTAGTGAAGACAGTAATCCACATGAAAAAAAAGAGAAAAACATTGTGCTACAGAACCTGTCAACAGTAGACACATAAGATTACATGAGGCACAGCTAAATGAAATGGAAGAAAACAAAAGATGAAAAAATACTAAAAAGGACTACAACGTGGGCTGTTAATGTATTTAAAGACAAAAATATTGTCTTTGAAGAATGTATTTGAAGAAAAAAATATGGGCATTCATTTTAAGGAAATAAGTCCAGAACCTCAACAACATTCTGAGGGAATTTTATGCCAGTGCAAGAAGTTCAACTGGCAACCAGTATTCAAGTCTCCAGTTTTTTAACACTGAGACCCCATTTGTCAGGTGCAGAGCTTTAAAAAATATTTGTCAAAATGCCCTCCCGATGTAACAGTCTGTTGAGCAGAATCTGAGCAAGTCGAAGCCACGTTTTCCCAAGTTAGCTTGTACGTTGCGAACGTTTGGGCAATCGCTGTGCTGACGGAAATAGTATCTACAGAAGGTATGTCTGCTGTATCCTAGGATACAGCTGCTTATTACAATGTCGGAGTCAAAATAAAACAGCATTTTAATCAAAATATTGTGTATTTCCTAGAAAATACTACTGGGAAGATATTGAATAATAGACAAAAATTGGGTACAAATCAGTAAAAACCGATGTCCAGGTAAAAAACAATCCTGTAATTTTTTGATAAAATTCAGAATGAACCACAAACTCTGGAACACTATTTATACCTTACATATATTTTTTATTTACCAAAACATAACCAGCATAAAATCTCTTGATTCTGCATGACCAGTTAAAATAACAGCAAATTACCAGCTCTTCCCAGGATTGGTCTGGTCATTGCTAGGATTTCCAATAGGAAATCAGTGACTCTTATATGGTAGATGTGTGCTTACCTGGACAAAAAAAGATAAACTGCAGAATAAAAAGTGATTGCAATAGATACCAGGAAGAAACCATTTATTTAGTTATTCATTTATTTATTTAGTTATAAATTGTTGTATTTGAAAAATATGTGTATTCTGACTTGCAAAGAACCAAAATATCTTCAACACAAAAAGGGGTGCCAGTGATAATGCTGCTAATGCTAGTAAGAGGTAACAAATTAATGTTAAAACCTTGGGTAGTACTCTAAATAGGTCAGGTTGCTTTGGGGAGGGAAATCATGTTGTTATGGATGTCAGATCATGGTAATACAATGCTGATATATACATCTACCTGAAGCTCGGATGGAATTCCATGTGATCCTTTTTCTCCTTTTAGACCTTGAACTCCACGCTCTCCTCGGGGTCCTATCTCGCCTTTGTCTCCATTTTCACCTTTTGGCCCATCACGGCCAGGTACTCCATTGTTCCCATTGTTTCCATAGTTTCCTGAAAAAATACATGAAAATCAGTAAAAAAAAAAACATTTAAGTGAAGCATAGATAAAATTCAGGTTTTCCAATACTTCTTTCTGAATAAATAAATATTATTACATTTCTTAGAAGTACATGTTTTATCCTATTCCCAGACAGATCATTTTCTGTTTCTGACGTCCCTAACAAAAATGTACTTACTTGCTGCTGATTTGAAGTATCTGACAAATGATGTCTTTCCATACGACTTTTGTGCTGGAAATAACTTAAGTTAATTAACATTTTCATGTGAAATTGGCATCTTTTATGAGAAAGTGACTAACAATACCCAGTAGGGAAGCTGTTTTGTTAATTTTACATTTATTGTAATTTAAATCATTTTAGAACAGTATTTTGTCAGGCTAAAATGATAATTAAGTTTTATTCCTTGATATCGTATGTTGAAATAATATCAGTTATGCAGAAAGACTTTCTTAATTAATCCTTTCACTGATGATATATTTTATCTTGTCACTTTTAATTCACTGTAAGTGGTAGACCTTTACAAGTTAAACAATGATGGCATGTTTATTGTAGATCTTTTTATTAGAACCAGGAAAGGAGAAAGTCAATGTCAGCAATATGAGAGATTCTAAACCAAGGAACATATTGAAGATTAGTTGTATGTGACAAAACTCTTAGCATCCAATCCAAATCCAATACAACTGGAATGCTTTTTTTTGGTTTGTTTGTTTTAGGAAGTATGAGTTAGTTGCAATTTAAAACATAAAACCTCACCATTTCTGCTAATGCACTTATCTTATCACTATGATTAGTATGGTATCAACAGGATGTACAGATTTATATAGAATAAGAGTTACCAAGTTTCATAACAATTTGATGAGTGATTCTTCAGATATATGTAAAAATGTAAGTGTGACGTACAGATGGGGGGATGTACAGACAGACAGACCCCCCCAATGTAACCCCCAAATCTGCCAATCAATAACCTAAACAAAGTCATGTTAATACCAAGTGTCCTGCCAATTGGATAAGCAGTTCTCCAGATATATGAAAACACTGAAGTGTCACATACAGATGAATGGATGTATGGAGAGACACCACTATAGATACCCAGAGTCTGATATCCTCAATAATGCTAATTGGTTAATTGGATACTTAGTTCTCCAGATATATGCACAAATGCAAAGTGTGACATACGTTTGAACTGACTTATGTAAGGATGTACCTATTACTGTCTCCACTATATCCCAATTTGCAGGGGATAATAAGTCATGCCTTATCATTACAACACAGTAGAAAATAGATAGTGCCTTGTGCCTCAGTAAAATGGCTCGTTTTCACTGGACAACACCGGTAATGGAACTTGACTAAAAGATTCATGGAAAACAGCTGTTTACCAACTGTAAAGACACTGCCGTCTAATCAATTAAACTAAACGGAGGCAGATCTAAACACTCCTGTTTTTTAAATAACTAAATATGATCTTGTTTATGCCATTCCTGTGAGCATGCAACCAAGGAAAAATAGGTGACACAACACACCTGCCCATCTGTGTCACAACAACAATACACCTGCCCATCTGTGTCACAACAACTTAGGGTTAAATCTTTACCAGTTGGGTCTCGTTACAGATATTTTATTTAGACAGTGTGTTATGTAATCCACATACAATCACTCTGTTTAATACACATTTGCACCGAGAGGTACGTTTTAAACTGTCTTAAAGCTAAAGTAGCAACACGTTGAACTTGACCGAATTATATTTGTTTCTATGAACAGGCAATGTAATTACAAGAATAGGAGTAAAGTCATAGATGGTGGACATTGCAAGATCCATCAATAGAAATGTTCATTACTATTTTTTTTGTTGGTTCAGTAGAAGTGAATATTGATACAGTATCTTTAATGAGGTTTCATAAAACTGAAGTTCGAGAGGAGGGACGGCCCCCACGCATTACGTCATCTAATTATAACCTATTGAAATATATAAATACCCAAGTAACTCACCCTCTCTCACATTTAATTCATTCACATCCCTCCACCTCCCCATCTCTGCCAGGAACTGATCCTAATTACAATCACTATGGGGGGGGTCTCCTGCCTCGTCCAAACTCATATTCTGTGTAAAGGGGGTTTGTCCTGAAACTACTGAATTTGGTTTAATGGTACCAGACAGCTCAGTTTAAAACTGTCCTCCTGTTTTTGTCATCTCACCCTCCACCTTCAGCATTGTCACCCTTCGGAAAAAAGTTTCATGCTCTGAGATCATGCAACCTTTGCCTCTCTACCACCTTTAGCATCCCAATGTGTGGCTGATAAGTCCTAAAAATAATAGTTCCAGACAACAACTGTGCTACCTTGCTCACCTGCTGCTACTGTTCACCACATGTTGTATCAATCAATCAATCAATCAATCTTTATTTTATATAGCGCCTTTCATAGTGGACCACCATCACAAAGTGCTTTACAAGATTCAGTAACAACAAGAGAGTCCATAATACTTTAAATACAGAGAAATGCATAAATACATGCTATACAGGAAAAAACAAACGAAAAAACCCAATCCATAATACATGAAATAATAGCAACAACACAGCCGCTAATAGCAGATATCAGGCTTAAAGAGCATGGAAAGCAAGAGAGAACAGGTGGGTCTTGAGAGCTGATTTAAAGCGAGCGACGGTGGGAGCATCACACACCAAAGCTGGGAAAGAGTTCCAGAGAGTCGGAGCCATGAAGCTAAACGAGCATTCTCCAAGTGTGGTGCACTTTTGCTTGGGGATAACAAGCAGGCCAGAGGACCTCAGCTTGCGGGCAGGGACATAGCGGGTCAGCAGGTTGAGGAGGTACTCGGGACTTGAGTGACTGAGTGTGGGCTGGCTTTAAAAGGACCAGTGTCAGGCAGGAGCAAAAAATAGATACATCAAACAAGTGCAAATTCAGACCAATGGTTTTATACATATGACTATACAATTAATTGTATTGCATGTTTTGGTAGCAGAATACACCAAGGCACCATAACTAGCAGGTGAGGAAGGATGTAGGTAGTTTAAACTAAATTGCTTCATCCTAGCTTGTTATACATCTGTCATCAAGGTGTTAATTACAATGATGTCAGCTTATGGTTTAGCACTCTTAAGTCTGCCTCTTCTCCGAGGATAGAAAGCATCTCATCAAAGGAATGATTATTCTTCTACTGGGCTACATTGAGAAGGCTGACATGTAATATTCTTTATCTGAACTTGACTTACTTATCACAGGTTGGTTAGAGCTTTTCTCAATGTACACACCACCATGCATTAAAGAGTAAGTAGCAGGTTTCCAAAAAAATATAAATTAGAAGTGATCAAGGGTGGGAGGTCACTGAAGTAATTTATATTTTAAATTCTGAAGAAAAAAAATAATAATTTGAATGATAATGATTATACAATGTCAAGGATCATCCTGATATTCATTTCAGCGGGCTATGGGAGTAGTTGGTTTAAATTACATTGTATTAACACAATATGGTGTGTGTCGTGGTGGGACATATTTTAGTGCTTTATTGAGAGGAAGGAATTGGGCTATAAAGGTAAGGTTATACTAAGCTAGTAAGTTGTGAAATGGTTTTTATTATTATTATTATTATTATTATTATTATTATTATTATTATTATTATTATTATTATTACTGTATACTGTAAACGTTCTTAATCTTAATGTTTATAGACATTTGAATTCAAATGCTTCACTTTCTTAAATAAACTTCATTAAGGATTTTAGTAAAGTTTAAACTTTTTTTTCTTAGAGTAGGTTTGATAGAAACTTATATCCATGGTAACACAATTGCTTTCATTGTACTATAGTGAAAAAAACAAGGGCTTGGCTGACGACTGTCATACAGTACTGTCATACACTTTTTAATGTCAGGCTGTTTTTCTTTTTTTGTTTTTTTTTAAGGGCTCATGCCATTAATTGCTTTTTCCATTAGTAAAACAAAAATAACTTCCATACTAAATTAGACACACCCATTCATATATTTTCTATTATATCTTTCAGGCAATTAGAGTACATATATTGCATTTATAAAAAAAATATGGGCGGGGGGTTTCAATATAGTGTGCCACTGTTGTACAAGATATTTTAACAAATAATGTTCAGCCATGTATTATTACACTGGCTGTACCTCCTCTAGTTAAACTCGCCCACATTTCCTGTCACATGTCAGTCCTAAATGCAGTGCTAAGAACATCTGCTGGTGAATGGGTACAAGATCAAATGTGTGCTTTTATTTTCTTTTGGGCTGGGCTTTTTAAAACAGTTTTTATATTTTTAAATTGTGCAGTCCAGTATTTACATGCATCAACTTTGCATGCATAAATGAATTGCTATAAGTGCCTTAAGCGATAAAACAATATATTTACCTGGCAGTCCAATAGGACCAGGAGGGCCAGGTGGTCCAAGATATCCACGCTGTCCAAAATCCCCCCTGCAGCACTGTGTGCAGTCCGGTAAGTGTGGTGGAGCATATGATTCCTTTAGACAAGAAAACATAGTGCATCTAAGACTGACAATTCAAATGATTACATAATATGTGTAAAATTATCAGGGATTGAACATGCTGTCCAGACCTACAAGTGACCTAGGATAGGTGACAACAGGCGAATAGATAAGAGACAACACTGATGAAGGAATTAACTTTAACATTTTCTACTATGTCAGAACATTTTTTTATTTAAAATCATATATACTAGCGAGTAATTGGTATTTTAAATATGCCAGGGTCAGAATGCCACAAGAATGGAGACAAGAATTGTTGAAATTAGATACTTTATACCAACAGCCATGTGAGCCCAGGGACCCGTTGGAATGTATATCGTCCCCTTGTGAGACATTTTGTTGATGCTATTGACCCAAAATTCAAAGCTTGATAGTCAACCCATTTTTTGTTATGAAGAGACCACACTGACCTTTCCAACAGAAACCCTCAAACACGGATTTGTGAAGACCTTATTAATGCACTCAATGACAAGGGCATTGCATCCCACAAGCCATCCCCCATCTCATCAGTAGCTTATTAAACCATTGAAACAACTGCATTCTTTTTTGGCAGTAAAAAGCAACTTTAACTGAGATTTTACAGGGTTACATAACTGCAGTGTTTACCAAACATGAAACTATTACTTTACCATTGCTGTGTCCTTTATTATATGTATTGCAACAAAATATGCGATGAAACAGAAAAAAACATATCTCATCAAGAGTGTTTAAAATAAGAAGACTTGTCTTAATCATAAGCAATAAGACCCGACACAACAGGCATATTAAATAGTTTCAGGTATATTTGTTAGGTTAAAACAATGATTTTAAAAGTTCAACATTTGTTTTGGTTTTATTCCACAGCTGTTTTACGACCAATGATGTGTGTATATAAATGTACAAAATGTACATATTGCTTTCAGGTTAATTTATTTATTTATTTGTATTATTTTGCATTAAACACAATATTTCTGATTGACATCTAGAAAAAGAAATGGTTTGAATGTTAAAATAAACAAGCACTTCCTTTTGTAGATACTTAATTAAATATAAATGGAGCTATATTTGCCAATTTCTCTGTAATTCTTAGTGACAGAGATGAAAGAAAAAAAAAAGATTGTTGAGTGATTTAAATGCTGTTTCAGTTGTATGTTGACATTTTTACCTACAGAAATGTTTAGATAATTGTTACTATTAAGGCGTGGTAACATTAATAGATCAGGTAAGTAAGTTGGTCTGCAATGTCATAGCCATGCGGTAATTATTATCGCACAGTCATGTGATCTTGTTCAGCCAATCATAGCACTTAATTTATCCAAGCCATTTTCTAAAAGTAATTAAACTATTTTAATCAGTGGAAGAATAGCTTGAGATCCCATACCCATTTTGAACACTTATGTCCATTTTAAGCAGACAATAATAAGCATGCATTTTAAAACAAATAAGTCAGATGAAAATCTTCCGGTAATAAAACTAAGACTTGATCTGCAAGTGGCTCTAAGTACCTGGTCTCTGTTTCCCGTTGGCTGTTCTAGTACCTGTGTAACTTTCCCTGGTTGTCCCTCTGTTTGACTTGAAGAAGTACCAATGCCATCTGTTCCATTAAAAGTCTCACTCTGCCCTCTTTTAACCGCCCTCCTGGAACCATTATCATCAGTCTGCTGCCGACTCTGAACTACTTTGGCTTTGGCTCTAGCATATCCCTTGCTCACCTCCGTGGTTTCCTCTTGGCTCAAGCAAAACTGCAACAAGATGAAAAACAACAGCTGCCAACCAGTGTATCTCCTTGGTGCCATGTTCAGTCATCAGCAGCTGTATCCCCACTGCTTGGTCTTCTTAAGGAAGTTTGAGTATTTTCCATCTGCATGTTTTTATATCTCATCTTCTGTTTGGCCCCAGTACCCTGGAGACTCAGGGTGCATTGGTTGTACCATAAGACATTAGTGTAACAACAGTGAAATCAGTTTTCACAGAACGATTACCCTGTGTGTCATATGTCCTCATATTTTAACACACATGATTAGTTAAGGATCTTTATTCACTGTGTTTTTACTTAACTGTGAAAAATGAATGTAGTGACTAATACATACTTTGGCACAGTGTTGATTGAGATGTTCAAAAACAATATGCTGTCCGTTCTGGGAAATGGTATCGATTAAATACGTCATAAGCCAAAAAAAAAAAAAAAAAAAGCCTTATGTCTGTAATGTGCTTGGTTTAAAAAAAAAAAAAAATAATAAAAATGAAATGTACAACAGAAATATTTGTATATACTCAGTTACAATCCTCATTAAATAAAAATCTCTCTTTCTTCACCTCTATTTGTCAATCACATAAACAATCCGGTGGTGAAAGAGACTTTTGTTTTTGGAAGTGCAGTATAGCGTGGATAATTCAAAGCAGACTCACAGATGCAAAATGCACATTCATCCGATCCCTGCTCAATCCTGCCAAGATCTTTATACTGTTGACATTATTGCTGGGCATTTAAAAACAATGTGTAGATGGAATAAGAAAAGAGACAATGAAAATATAAATAAAATAGATTGTTCAAATTGTCAGTATAGTGGTTTAAATAAACGCCATTTTTAGCCATGTAGCTGACTAACTGAGCGGCCATCAAAATTAATAACGTTGATAAGTGGAACTCGTTTTCAGTGCCTTTATTAATGTTGCAATAAGTAGGTGAGATACATGTTGTAGTGACAAGCTATCCAAAATGAAGCAAGCACGACAATGATCCTCACTAGAACTTGAAATGACTGAAACAAAAACCCTATTCAGCAAATAAACCGAAAAAAAATGCTTAAACGGCAGATTTCATAGACCCTGGCTAGTTCTTGTTCATTTTTTTCTAATGATCGGGTAAATAAATGTTAATGACCACTGTGGGTTTTAAAAAGTAACGTGAATAAAATATCACTGTTTTATATTTGAAATTAGAGTTGTCGCAGACTAATGCATTACATCATAGCAATGTGTTTATTTTTCAGACCGTTCCGTTATTCACTTATGAGTTACATAGATGCAATCCTGCACCCTGATTGGCTGAGGCAGTGTCAAGCCGTCAGGTTTATAATATATGCTAACATATTTATAAACAGTTAGAAAGTACAGTTGTCTTTAAAATGCCATTGAACAAATGTAAACCATTTCAGTTTTTGCAGTGCATTTTTGGCCTGCTGCGTGAGGCTCTTTTCCTCAAAATGTATTGCGCATTAATAAATGGACCACCTCCTGATATAAGAGATTACATCCCATTTGACCATTTCTTTAAGACAGAATGTAGTATATCAAAAGTAGACCTAATGGCTAAATGTTTTTCCGCCAGGTAGATGTATGTCTGTATGTGATGGCAGCAAACTGAGAGTACATATAATGGGGAGTGTTGTAACTGAAATATTAACAAATAAGTAATAAAGGATAATAGATGGAACAAAAAAAAGCATTAACGAATGCTGTATTATATTTGTAATTGTCAGCTGCTTTCAGTAGTTTGTCAGGATTGGAAGTGGAAAATTGAGCTTCATGAATTGTATATTTATTCTCAGGCCTTTGTTCAGAACAAAGAATAAAATCAAACCTTACTGGGGTTTTTAAAAAAAAGGTTCTCCTTAGTGTGCATTTTAACCCTTTTTCACCACTCCCCTCAGGTCCATGTGTCTCATCTGAACCTGCCTGTCAACACGACTCCAGTGCTTTTATATATGGCTTAAACCAATAAAGCTGAGACTTCTCAGCTGTTTTAAAAACAGCTCCGCAGATACAAATACCTGGACTGGTTTCACAGACCCTGATTAGCACTAATCTTGGACTACCTTACCTAAAGTAAAATTAGGTAGTCCAAGACTAGCGGATACCATCGTACCTGGACACATTTAAAAGGTATGGCAGGAATTGTCAAGATGAATTTATAAATGTTCAGCATCAGATCACACAGCTGCGCAGGGGGTGGGTCCAGTGGCGGCAGGCAGACTGAAGAACGGACAGCAGGAGCAATGGCAATAAAACATCTTTAACCCCAAAGTCTCTTTTACGAGGGACCCAAATCTCTTGTGTATAAAGCTGAAAGTACAAGAAGCTTGATAACATACGAATTCGAGCTGTGCAGCAAAATTGCTATGCGGAATATTTACACATTCCATTTAAATATCATACGTAATTAATATTTTTTCAATGTGTAAAACACCCAGTATGCAGCTTATCTGAAGCACTGATTGTACACTGAAAATAAAATATTGACGGAAACTAATAGAGAAGCAATGACAAGTGTATTGCTTATTGTTCTGTTCAGCTTGAAAAAGAAACTGCATAATTAAAATAAGAAAACTGTAGTGGTGCTAGATAAAGCAGAATTTCTGAAAGGAAGCCACTCTGATTATAATCAACCCAATTAATGGAGCATTATCAAGTAATGTAATCCCATCTGAATGGGCCTGTAGGGACCTCCTACCTGCTAACAGGTCAACAGCAATGATTAAATTCACTTTACATTACAAAAGTGCCCCTTTTTAATGATAAGCTCCAGCCAAAGTCGAGAATTGTAAAGTAAAATAGAAGTGGAAGATAAGGTTGTTAAGGGATTCAGATACTTTTTCTGTTACTAAAAGTATGCGCATTGATTTAAGCAAAGTACTGATCCAACGTACAAAGTGTTAATTAAAACCTACTGCTAGGACTCGCGTCCTGGCTGTGCGAAGTCACCACTCTTCACTAGGGATTCTGGAGGGAGCATCGCATTGGCTGTAGCACTCCTACAAGTATGAAGGCAAAGCCGGCAGGGATTATTTCTCCTCATCACGCTACAGAAGACCCTGCTAGGTAGTCACCCAGTGAGCTCAAATGGACACCTACAGGGTTGGCCTTTGTCCTCGCTGACATCCCCTCTCCGACACTAATATATATATATATATATATATATATATATATATATATATATATATATATGTATTTATAATCCAGGTAAAACCATGGATAAAAAAGAAAAAAGCATAAATCATGTTTAGGGCAAAAAAGCATTTGCTTTTTATTAAATATCCTTACACCAATAAAGTAGTCCAATGTATAACTTTGAACTACACACTAAATTCAGCTGAGTAAATTAATTTAATTGAAACATGCAAAAGTAAGTAAATCTTAATTTCTGATATTGTGTACATTGCCATTGAAAAGATACACCAGGGGGCGGAGTTGAGTGAGTTATTTTTTTTCCTCTCAGTGCAAGACTCTGTTCTTCATCCAAATCGGCATGTCTACTTCATAGTTTTGGGATTTATTTTCTGGTAATTGGTCACTCAGTTTTATAGTTACTGCACATCTGTAACTGTAAACAAGATGGCTACTTGTACTTTAAATTCTGTGAGGCAGCACAGTGATTTTGAATATGTGACAAGCCTCTGACTGTCCATATCCATCCAATATATGGACACCTGGAAACTCGACCAATCACATTGCTTGTTTCACATTCCATTGCCAAACCTGGATTTTAAATGTATATTGTGGCAGGGCAGAGGCCCTGCACTCTGGGGAATGTGTGTTTTGTGGCTGTTTTAACACAGCCACATGTTTAATCGATTAAGGGTTAATTGTTTAATTGATCATTGCTTTCTTGAGCCAGAATCACCTGGCACTAATGTAATTAAGTACACCTGCCTGTGTCTGTGTGAATCCTGTTTTAAGGGTGAATGTAGAAAGCACAGAAGATAATTATAGATACCGCACTGACAATTGCAGCAAGATCTTCAGATGAGTTTAAATACTCTGTAATATAATTCTGTAATACTGCAATACTTTGTTTTAAATACAAAACTGTGCACAGATTATTATGCCTCCTAAAACCATATCAATGGCTGGATAGTAAAAATCACGTATAAAAAATGTAAACCTAGGTCTATTCAACTTTTTCCAAATAGTGAAAGCTATGGTAAATAATTTAAATCCCTGAGTCGATATGCATTCCTTCTCAGACTCCTTTAGACAAAGGTTAGCATGGCTTACCAAGGAGAATTGATGTATGCCTTTCTCTGAAAGGGCTGATTGATTTTCTCGGTCACTGGGCATTGATTTTTCACTGGAAGTCATTCTCAAGATGACAGATCTCAACTGGATACATGACGAGTGGACAGTGAAACAGCCCTTTAGGATTTCAAGTGTATTCATTTTTCTGCAAAACACATTTTTATGAAGCATTCTTCTGTAGGATAATACATGTTCTTGTGGTTTCTATAACTGTGTTAAAGTGAAAAACAAGAAAGTGATGAAAAACTGTATTATAAGTCTGCCATAAACACCACTGAAACACTGCATATTATTATAAAATAGCTTGGACATTTTCTGCATTCTGGTTGGCTAATGAAATTGCAATCCTGTGGTTAAGGTCCAATCTCAATATCTTGATTGTTTCTCAGAAAGATTCCTTCCATTGCAAGCTATTCAAAAAATATTTTAACTTTTTTTTAAATATTTTTTTTTTACGTTCTTAAACCGCATTCCATCAAAATGCATTACAAGTTACTGCTTCCTGGTCATTCTCCTCCTTGTGTCATGTTGGTATGTTTTATTCATTAACTATATACTCATGAGAACAGTATGAATAAAATTGTAAGTACTAATTATAAGATTTTGTCAATACTGCTTTCTGATTGCCACAAAAGATCTTAAGCCCCTTTCACACTGGTGTATCCTACCCGGTGTCATGCGGGTCAGCTACGCAATTTGGATTGAATCGTTGGCCCAAATGTTGATTTGAGCAAATGTTTCTTCATCTCTGCTGCAATCTGGCTCATGGTGTGTCTCAATCAACAAAAATAAGGCTAAACAGAATAAACAGAAATGTTCCTTCATGCAGGCATGGCTGTCTGTTACTTCCTCCGCTTACAAGCGTCTACCATGCATTTTGTCTTACTCGACCCAGGTCAAAGTGTATAGACCCACATCAACCCGGGTAAGACCCTGGTGTGTGGTTTCACACTACACGGGATTGTGACCCGGGTAGCCAGAACCTGGGTAGGAGCGCCAGTGTGAAAGGGGCTTTACATTTAAAGTTACACTTTGACTGTAAAGTGGCTGTCAAAGTTATTTAGTGCTAAAGGACCCAATGGAAATTGAAATTGTACCTTAGATTACGTTCTGTTATTTCTCTTTATCTCCACTTTTGATGTTACACACTATATTGATTCTAATTTTGACTTGTATTGTTAGTTTGCTGTATCGAGATTAAGTCTTTACAATCAATTTTCTTACCTATTGTTAGTATTAACAACACTGTCAATGGTTGTTTCTGTTGTGCTGAAGAGTTTTAGGTTATTCTCTTCCCACAGCAGTTAATCAGACCTGCAATACTGATTAAGTACAGTACCAGGAAGTACCAAGCAAAATGAACAGAACATAGTACACTGGTTACATTACTGTAAATCACAATTTTACCCAAAACCTTTACATTAATCCAAAACCAGTCGCTACCATAGTGCAAACTTGCTATTTTTTCATGAAGTGGAACAATTGAAAAACAAAATACATCTATACAACACAGATACTATTTCAATGAGCATTTATTAACTGTGTTATTGTAAAATGTTCTGCTTTATTCATTTGTTTTTACTTTTATTAAAACCTTTAAATACATACAAAATAGAGGAAAGTGCCAATATCTGGGATAAGGCAAATTATAATCCTTCTGTACAGTACAGATAGGTCAGCTAAAAAGAAAAAAAAACACTTTTTAACAGTACGGGTGCACGAATGTGGTCTATTAGGAGATTAAATTGGTACAATTCGGTCATTTAGGCTACAGGTGGGAAAAAAAGAGCAGGAGGGTTTCAGACCAGAACTGTGCACCAGAACATAAAACATTTACCAAACAACTTGATATGCTCAACCCGGGTCACACAGACCATGATTTACAGCAGGTACATTCCTCAGATAAATATGAATATGCTACTTAAACCTTTCTCCATTCTCTTCCTGGCCTGGCGTCACCACACGAGCCAGCTTGTCACACTGATACAAAAGCAATACCAAAATTAGCCAACAAAATTAAATATACCAAGAAATGACAGGCACAGTACACAACAGCATGAGACAGATGACAAGCAATAATCTTTCAGCACTTTAGATATGCCAAAAAATATCAGCTTGCATTATTTCAAATTGGGTTTAAACAGACTATGAAACGTGACACACTGTCAAAATGAAAACATTACAAAGTTGGCTATAACAAAACCCTTGTTCCACATGCTGCATAGTGTAGATGCAAACCGTATTTAGCACTTTGAAGCAGGTTTAAAGACAACTAATACGGGTTAAAGGTATAGTGTGGATATTGATATTGAATGTTGTATTTTTTTGTGGAACTCTTTCACACTATGCCAATACTGTATATCTACAATCTATTTAATAAAAGCCCACATAGACTAATGATATCTCCCCTGCAATCTTCCTCCAAAGCAGATCTTTATGATGTTGACTTTTGCAATAGGTAGTACTGTGAGCATTCTTAAAAGAAAACAGGTGATACAGTGGTAAAAAAAGTATCTTTATAAACTAGTTGTTGAGTGTTCAGGCTTACAGCGAAGTACTATGGGGTATGCTACAGCCTACAAACATATTAAAAGTAAAAGATTTCAAAGAAGACTTCAGTAGTGACATAGACAAAAACAGTATGTGCTAAATACAGAATACATACACACATCACTCTGTTGAACTGAATCGTTATAATGGGCTTCCCTTGGTTTTGTTAAAGACCGTGCTGTGCTATTTTGTTTTGCTCTATGGTTAACAGTAGGTTTATTTCATATTTATTTTACGATACTGTAAGTCCTAAGTGTATTGTAACTTTAATTACATTAAACATTAAACTATTTAGCATAGCCCAGCCTCAATTAAAATACAGTGAACAGTATAAAGTTAGTTGCAGGAATGTATCTTTGCCTTTTTTCTGAAAACAATTATTTAACTGCTCCTACTTGCAAGTAATGCCTTGTTTCTACTGCCCACGGTTAGCCACAGAAATCAAAAGCGCTTCAGTGCTTTTTTTCCAAACCTGGCTAACCTCTGAAATTCTTGGTGTGCGTCAAAGCTCACTGGGGGATTGTGGGATTGTATTGTGTTTTGTTTTAAAGAAACCTCCTGGCTACGTGATGACACACTTTCTTTGTATCCAGTTTGGCTACATCGAGTATGAGATACAAAACATGACTAGGATGAGCAGTGGAAACACCCTGATTTGTTGCCGTGGGCAACCATAGCCGGGAGCACCAGGCTGTGAAAATGGGCCATAAGTTATTTCTTGCTAGCTTTATTATACTTAATTACTTTTTTTTTTTACTTTAACTATTGTGGCAAGCTTAGCACTTCATAATCGGGCTCATTATTATTGGCATGGCTGCAGGCCTGTCAGTGCACAGATGATGGAGAAATAATGTGTGCGTTAGCAAACGCTTTTAATTACTGTATTCCTTCAAATTTCAGACACTTTTTAAACCATGTTTTTCTTCTCAAAAATGGCCCGCGTCTTAAATTCGACTATAGTGAGTAGACAAACAGGAATGTGAAAAAGACGAACAAAAACGTTATTGCACGATCTTGAATCATCCATGACATACAGACAGCCATTTTCAAAGAAAAGCGTGATTAGCTTCCTGAGAAATTTGAAGAGAAGTTTTTTCAGTTTCATCGTTTCGTTATTTAGCTCCATTCTAACAAACAGTGTCAGCTTAGACAGACTGGAAATGCTGATTAGACACCTGTATTGTTCGACATGCTAAGCAATACCACAATTCACAAAAGGGATAAAAACAGGTGCAAGCATGTTCTTTTAGGGAACGTTTTGTTCTTTTCTATCAGTGCAGCCCTTCTGCCATCCTCAGAATCCCTTTCTACATTTGAATTTCATTTTTTTAAACCGTTTAAAGGCAAAACCAAATTTATAATATACATGTAGGGGGGCCACGTGCCCCTTCTGCCCTCAGGGTATGGTGCCAATGAGGGGTGAGCCAGAGTTAAAAAAACATATTCACATTTGTTATGAATTTGGCAAATAAATCTCAAAATCTCAAGCACTAAACAATTACATGTTTCAATAATCATTTTTAACACAAAATGAAGTTGAGACCAACTGCTTATAAGAATGTTTTGACCCCTGCGAAGTGTCCCACTCAGCCCATTCCAGACGCTTGCCATACTGAGACACCACATCCCTGAAGCCAGGATCAGCGCCGTTGTGTGTGCTGAGGCGTCAGCGAGGCTGCAAATAGGCTGGTCCCAGTAGCCAGCATTACGCTTCACGCATAACCACCGGTGCAATAGGAAATCCACATTACCTGGAGGAAAAGTGCTGAAAGTTCATATATTACTGCACAACCATGTTTTGGTTGTCTTTCTCGGTTATCTCATTTTATCTTGGCGAAATAATAACCATGAAATAAATAACAGCTACTCTCATGCAATAATAAAAATATATAATACATGGATGAAGGCTATATTTGAATCCTGAGCCATTAAAAAAAGGCATAATACCACAGTAGTGATGTCAAAAAGTGATAATTCATGAGAATATGTTTTAAAAAAATGATGTAAGCTGGTGCATTCATATCTCAGAGAAAATGGAGAGGAGAGGTCTCGTAATTTATGATGCCACAGAAACCCTAGATGGAATTATTTTCCTGTAACTCACTGAAGCATCTATTATTCTATATGTAATATACCAATCACAGGCTGTGGAAAATATAGAGCGGGTTTAAGTAGCATATTCATATTTATCTAATTGACATTTAAAGATTTGTGCAGTAAATCTTGATACCCACCCCGATGTAGTTACATCCTCTCTCAATTTACACAGCTTCATTTTTCTTCAAAGGCTGCTATTACAGTATATTTAAATATGAATCTCTTACTCAATGGTGGCCTGATGAAGTACTTTGGGGACCCTTCAAACTATAGCAGGCACTTTCCATTATGAAAATAATGCAGTATGATTACAATTATTGTCTCTAGCCTCTTCGTTTTAATATAAAACCATTTAAACCGTGCTGGGCTCTAAACCAGAGTAGCCTCCGTATAGCTCACCTCTTTCTGCTTCTTGCCTTCATTACTCATAGTTATTACAATTTTGTAAGAGGCAGGTGGTCAGTCTTTCATCTAATGTAAACAAACAAGGAATTAGAAAGCATACTATTGCCCTCTTCTGGGAACCTGATGTCAAAACTAAGAATGAAATCTCCTTTGAGCTTTGGGAGCTGTCGGTTTCAGATTGATGTATCCTATTTCCTATAACTTCAAACCAACACATTACTGGCCATTGTTTTCCTGTTGTTTACTCAACCCTTGAGACATATCTTTGCTAACAATGATCTCGTAGAGATGAAATATACAGTAAAAGCATGACACACACCATTCATATGAATACACATTGGAACCAAAAACATCCAGATAAAACCCTACATTTCAATATGTTACTTTAGTTTTATATTTGATTTTTAGATTAAATTGAGTAAAGAGCAACGTTCACTCTTTCAAGCTGTAGTTTCGTTATTAAGCATTACTACCTGTTGCCTTGTTGATAAAATATACTTAGCCATGGCAAATAGTGTCAAACCTGAAACTTGCCTTATAAATAACTGTACAGATTATTCAATTGACAATACGGGCCCTATTTGGAAGCAAATGCCAAGTTAAAAGCAAGTTTTCAGAGGAAAGAGGAAAGTTAATATTACAAAACCAGCACAAGTTATTTTGCATCTTTCTAAGACCTCCTGCACTCAGTTTCTAAGATTTTGTCCATTCAAGGAACATTTCAAGACTGAAAGTGTTGTCTCAGGCAGACACTGAGGTAACTATTATGCCTTTGTCAGCACATCAGGTGTTGACTGTTGTAATTCTCTGTTGGGTAGCCTTTCGGAGGATAGGCTGCAGCTGATACAAAATACAGCTGCCTGAATACCCCACTCCAGTTCTTCGTTAGTTCAATTTAGCTTTGAGCTCTTGGAGATGATTAATTGCACATTGGTAAACTAGGGGTCCAATTCAATGAACATTTAGCTGATTTTTAAAAATGTTTTATTGTATTTATTCTGTCACAGTATTTATTAGGTACTGTAGTGTTTTCACTCCTCACACGCACATAACTTTCTCCCTGGTTCAAGGAAGTATAACTGTAATGTGTCAGTATGTTTGCTAGTTTGTAAAATGTATAATTAGTAGTAACTGTTCACATCGTTATAAACTACATTATTTACAATGGTAGTGCAGCCCCTATAAGATAATAAGACTGCCACCCAGTAATAAATATACACAACTGTCTTCGTTGACTTTCCCCCAGAACAGCTGCACAATGCTACTGGCAAAATCAGCAGGTCAAAATGATGTCCAGATTTTTATATTATTTTGATTTATGGAAGTAAACATTAAAACAAAAAAATTTCAACAATGAAATGTAATGTCAAATTCATAAAATTGTTTATAACCAATTAGAACAAATCATAACAAATGAAGTACATACTACTGTAAATATAAGGTTCTGTAAAGTTGGGTGTACATTTCTCCTTATATTATTATTTTTTAATCTTCTCTGAAAATGAAAATTGGCCTTTGCAATTAATTTAATGAGTACTAGAATTGGGAGAAGAATTCAAATTATAAAAAGAACAATGACAGGTTTGCAATATTCCTTTCAATGCCCTTGCATGGGTCCAAAATGAATGAATGAATCTAAACTCCCAGAACAGTGCACAGTAAGTCAAGAGCTTTTATTTCATGCCTAAAGGGTCTCAGTGCTTCACAGTGGCCAGTTTTAAAATAAAATAGCTTAATCTTTTTAAGCTCTTGTGTTTTTTTATTACCAGAGCTGCTTATCATTTTAAAGGCAAATGGGAACCTATCCTATGACAGCATTCAGAGGAGACCAGTGTGACTGAAAACGTTTCCTAGGAGATGTGAAGATTTTGTTATGTGAAAGCAACTGTGGAGAAGAAAGTCCCAAAGAGTGTAGGCGGATTGCTGCTGTGAAGTTAAAAAAAAACAAAACAACAACAAGAACAACAAAAAAGATTTGTTTGTTTATACAAACAACATGTGTGTGGGATGGAGTGACAATCTGATGGAATGTTTAAGAAACAAAAAAAAGAAAAACTGTAGCTAAAAATGTGTAGATTTTCAGGGGGAATGTCTAATTGTTTAATCCTCAATGTTGAATAATATTTGTAGGTTTGTGACAAAATGGTTTGCAGTGCGCAGGTGTAGTGGTGATGTGATTACGTAACAGAAGACAAACAACAAACTTCACGGTCCAAACAATATGTTTATTTGTAATCCTGGTCTGGCGACCACAAAGAATAATCCCAGGCAATACACAGCAATGTGTACTGCACAGTTCCAAAACACTGGGTTGCAGTCCCAAAATAATAATACACAGTTTGTAAATAATAAACCCAGTAGAACACACACAAAGACACACCTTCACAAGTCCAGAGTGATTATTATTGTGCTTGTGGTGTAATACATTTTATTAATGGTACAGTGGTGCAGTGTTGTCCAGTTTCAGTGCTGGCCTGTAGCGACAGCTCCGGATCGTGTTAGCCGTCTAATAATAAACATAGATTTTTAGACACGACAAAACAAACAAAACACTCACAGTAATTTTCCCCCTGTCCTTCAGCGGTTCGCTCTTAACCATTACAAAGGAACAGATCACCTAGCCACGTCCCCTTTTGTACCTTCAGTCACGCCCCCTTGGTTAGTGAGTGCAGCTGTTTCTCCTCCAATCCGCGGTTGCCACATCGCTTTCCCTCTGGGGCGATGACTTAATGTACCGCAGCTGTGCCCCCTTTCTAAATGGCCGACTTCCACCTAACCCTGGGAATGAATTGTCTGGCCATCCAGTCCAGTGTACTCTGTTCCCTTTACACTGTATCTTCACAGGTCAGGAGGGAAATTTATCACCAATAATCATTCTGTCTTTGTCACAAGGTTATATTAAGACTTAATGGAGTGGAGTAGTTTTGTGCCAAATTAGATAAAGATACTAGACAAAATACTGAATGCTGGAATAAGGATTGTACTTATAAAAATAGATGGCTACGAGCTATAAGTAAATCAAAGCCAGAAGTGTTTGGTATGCATAACTGTATTTAACTTAGCTAGCATTCAACTCAGAGGTTAAATACTACAGTCCACCATAGGAACCAACAGGAACAAGTATAATCAACTTGTAAACTGTAGACCCTTATTAGCACTAATCTTGGACAACCTAATGTTAATTTAGATAAGGTAGCCCGAGATTGGTGCTGATCAGGGTCTGAAAAACCAATTATGAGTTCATTGCCCAGTTCATAACATATTGTCACGGACTTGTGGACACAAAGAATGATTTGCCAATGACTCTCCAAGCTGGAAGACATCTAGCATAAATCATAAGGTTGATTCTAGCAGCAAAATACCACATTTAAATCCAACTGGACATTTAGAACGACTTTAACTTTATTATTTAGAATTATCTCCTCAATTGAAGAGACATCGGCAGCACAGCTCACACAGCTACTTTTGAAAGCTGCAGCTTTTCCAATGTTCCGTTTTGGTTTAGAAACCTGTATCATTTGTAGGTTTGTGAGAAAGGACAAAATGTCATCAGAAAGCTATATTGAGGGCAGCAGTGTGGAGTAGTGGTTAGGGCTCTGGACTCTTGACCAGAGGGTTGTGGGTTCAATCCCCAGTGGGGGACACTGCTGTTGTACACTTGAGCAAGGTACTTTACCTACATTGCTCCAGTAAAAAAAAAAACAACTGTATAAATGGGTAATTGTATGTAAAAATAAATAAATAATGTGATATCTGTATAATGTGAAATTATGTATAATGTGATATCTTGTAACAATTGTAAGTCGCCCTGGATAAGGGCGTCTGCTAAGAAATAAATAATAATAATAATAATATATTATATATTTAGATTGCCTTATGGAAATGCCCTGTATGCTAAGGTGGCATCTAATCTTTACTGCCCATGGGCTCAATGTCCAGGGAAAATAAAGGCAGCCTCTACTGACAACTTGTCTACTGAACCCCGAAAGAGAAAATACCTACATTTATTACTACCTGAGACTTCAGAGTACAGTTTTACCCCATGTAAAAAAAGAACTTTAGAACGTAAGTTGCATTTTTCTAAGATATGTAGTCATATTTATCGCTTATTATAAATTACTTCTTATAATACAAATTCATTTAACATGAATTTCCTGTTAGTGGGAATTATTTTGGAGCCCCCCAGGGGGGAAAAAATTAATTAAACGAATTGTCATGATTAGAACAACTGACTGAATAGGATATTAGGAAATGTATTTATGCATCCAGATTAGCACCTCTGTACTGTTTTGGGACTGCTGATCCTATGTTGAAATTCAAGTTGCCATAGACACAGTTTCCGAGGTAATGCCATTCCCATATTGAAATGAGTGACCAGCACAAAAAACATGCATTATATTTGCAGACAAAAGTGGATGTATTGAAAGTGGTGGCTAATACCCGCTGTACAAGAAAAAGAAATATGTTGCTGCAGATTTCTACACTCCTGTGAACACTGTTAGTCATTCTGAATAACTGGGATACAATAATACAGGCCTATGAACAGCAAACTGTGGATGCAAGTCGTCAGCGTTTCCAATTTGCTCAATACCTGATGTTGAGGACTCTTTACTGTTGTGGTTTAAATATGCCATTGTGACGGAAATACAATGAGTTCTGGTTGTAAATCTCCCTCTCGACCTGTGAGGACACTAATTGGCGAAAGGGAAAGGCTTTGGACAGGTTGGTCTGACAGTTTATTCTCTGGGTCGGGAGGTCAGTCAGCCTGGAAAAAGACGAGACTCCAATGCGGGAACGTATTGACCTGGAAAGTAAACAAGGTAGCAGCTGCAGGCAATAGAGTCAGCTGAAATCGTTTACCAAGGGGTCATAAACGCATAAAAAGGGCCGGAGAATTGTAAATCTTTTCCTTCGCTTGGGTTTCAGAGTTACGTGGAGACTGGAAGGACTGGGAGATATCCCCAAACTGAAATAGAGAGTTTGTGAGTGTTGGTATTTTCTGTTTAGTAACTGTCTGGGTTTGTTTTGTTAAATAGCACTAGACAGCTAAACAAATCCAGAGCTGTCGCCAGGGGTCAGCACAAAGCAGGATCTCCACAGCACTTGTTTTTCACCAATAGTACGTAATATATTGTACTTCAACACAAGCACTGAGAGCACTCACTTTGGACCTGTGATCATGTGTGTCTAATTGTGTGTGTTTTGTACCGTGTTTATTGTTTGCGGGACTGCATCCTTTTTTTCATTACTCAGCTCATTATTGTTTTCTGGCTGGTCATCAGACAATTGGATTTTTAATCATTAAAACCCTTATTTCACCTGTACTTTGTTGTCTGTTTGTTATTTGGAATTACTGCATCCGCACTGCACCTGCTATAAACCTGCTACTAATTACCACTTTGCCACAGCCATTGATCACAATGTGCCTGTATCTGGGACCATTCTAAGACACAAAACTGAGAAATTAGCACAGCAGCTGGAACATGCAGATTTCAAGTGCAGTTCATTTGCAATTTATACTTTTTAAATGTTAACTTACAACTGTACTTTTCATTGTACTATAATTGATTTTCAGTATGCATTTGGCTCAGATAATAAGAATTACTGTAAAAACTTTTTTTTATATATATGAGCTACTCACACATATGTAGACCCATGAGTATTAATTACTCTGTCAAGTTTTGAAATACAATACATTTATTTTACCACTCTCTAGATCCTAATCTCATTGTAAAATATTGAGCTAAACTGATATGTTGTAAACTGCAATAAGATTCAGAGCAGTCACACCATGTTGGTCTCAAGGAAACCATGTGGTGGAATAGAACATTCCAGAGGGCTGATGAATCATGAATAAGAGAGAGCAGACAAGAGAGGAGATCTGCAGAACAAAGAAGAGGAGCTAAAGCTTACAACACACAGTCAGCTTATCAAGTATTGTTGCAGCAGAAATGTCAGGACAATTTCACCACTACCGTTGAGAACGTCATATGTGGTTGCTGAGTACAAATACTCATCAACATTAAGAAATGAGGCAGGAGAACCTGAACCGACCTATCCTATGACAGACATGCACACTAAGCACAGCAACAGCATTCAGAGGAGATCAGTGTGACTAAGATGTGAATGTTTTTTTTAGTTTTTGTTTATGTGAAAGCAACTGTGGAGAATAAAGTATACAAATACAAATAAAAAAATCTAACAATATGTTTGTATACAGTTAAATACACACGTGTGTGGGGATGGATTGAAACTTATGGATTTTTTAAGAAACAAAAAAGGAAAGACTCGAAAGCTAAACATTTTCACATTTAACGAGTACAAAATCTGTTTAAAAAAATAATAATTTGGAACGTCGATGAATTTATCAAAATTAAATAGATTTTAGAATGAGTCCTTGAATTTATTATTTAGAATTATCAGCTGCAGCTACTTTTAGGAGCTGCAGCTGATTCCTTTTTGGTAAGGAGTCAGTTTCACCTGTGGGTTTGTGAGAAAGGGCAAAACACTATCAGCATAAAGAGATATTACATTTAAATTCCCCATGGGAATGCCCTGTATGCTAGGGTGGTATCTAATCTTTTCTGCAAATGGTTCAATGTCCAGTGGAAATATGGAGATAAAGGCAGCCTCATCTACTGACTCTTGAAAGAGAAAATATAGAATAGGTAACAGAATTTGATACTACACAGTATAGTGTTTTACTCCATGTAAAAAAAAAAAATTGGGACCAATGATACTTTTTTTCTGAGGAAAACAGGTTGTCCTCTGTCAAAAGATTTTTCCACATCTAGCAAGAAGATGGCTTTGATGTAACACTGAAAAAATGACAGATGCTACTAGATTACTTTCTATTTATTTATTAGATTTAGAGTGCCACATTATTTTACCCGACTTTATCCCCAATTTAGAATGTTCCATTATTTTTTCCCCTTACCGCAGCAATTCCCCACACAGCTCAAATGAACTGAAAGTTCAGTGGGCATCCTCCAATCCATGACATAGCCAGTTTCCTCTTTTGCACCCAGGAAATCGAGAGTGGCAATCAAGCAAGACAATGGTCAGACCTCTGTCCACCTGACCTCACTGGGCACCTGGCTGGTAGGGTCCGCTGTAGCAAGATGAGGAGAAACAATCACTGCCAGTTTTGCTCTTAACCTGCAGGAGTGCCAGAGTGCCAGCAAAGACCAGTGACTTCGCACAGCCAGGATGCAATCCTGCGCTTCTATGACTGAATGACTCACCCTGTACACCACGTGGCCGTGCTTTTACCTCGGGACCCCAGCCGAGGCATTTCTATGGACGGCATATAAAACAAAAAACCTTACCTGCTAGTCAGTGCTGTGTTAGTGAGCTGTATGATAGTGAGTCACAGTAATACAGGGAAGTCAGGAGTTCCATTATTACCTCGTAACATGACAAAGCAATGCCATTTTCCTTTCATTATCTAGAAAATCAGGAGATCAGAGGACATTGGAGTAATGGCTCTTTGTAGCCATTTTTGCTTTACTGTCACCAGAAGGAATACAAACGTTTTAAATTCATATGCAGAGGCAATATACAGTACTTCTAATTACACTGAGATCTAAAACCAAACTTTTCCATTTGTTTATTAGAATTTCCAAACTGAAACTAAGGATTTTGCATAGTCAATAATACATTTAGTGAAACAGGTTGATTTTAATTGGTTTCAGTTCTCATGGTGTGAACACTGGTAAGGCACAGCAGGAGGCATAAATACATACATACATTTAAAATGATCAACATAAAACAGTAGTCAGTGTACACATTTCACCAAGATTAAACGGTATATCCAGGGACATACATTATTGAGTCACAAAAAAGGCTCATGCAGTGCAGCTTTTTTGTTCAAAGGAATAAATGGCATAAAACAGTTCCTTGACGTTATCAACTGCAATATTTGTATGTTAACCTATAAAAACAATATCACAATGCTAAATGTCTACTGCATTTTTTTTTTAAAACCAACTTCGTTTACACTTTTTTCAGAATTTTATCAGCAGATGGCTCCCTCTTGTGGATATTGTACAAATTATATTATCCAGATTTAAAAAAAAATGACACAGGATATTATTTTGAAAACATTTAAGTCCTGTTTTTGAAAACTTGTAATTATTGTACATATAGGGCAGCCATTTTAGATGGCATAATTGTAAAGTAGGTGATTGTGTAATTGATTCAACAGCTGCCTTCAATTAAACAATCAGGAGCCTTTTAAAACGGGCAGGGTCAACCTGTTGGTGGAGAGAGAGTTGGAGAGGAGCTGTGAGCTCAGCGAAGGTGGTAAGAACGGAGTCATTGTGCAAGGTAGGACTCAGAAGTCCTGGTGTTTTGGAGCCGGTAAGCAGCTTAGCTGCCCGGACTGTTAGTTAGGGAAACTTACTTGTAATCCATTAAGGAGTTAGGCTTTTGTTTGTTTGTTTTGGATGGGTTTTTTTTGAAGCACTGTAAATAATAAACACACAGGTACCACACAGTTTAAACTGCATTCCTGGAAGTCTGACTTTCTATCATGCTAGAAGACCGTGTAAAAGGTCTGGAAGAAGTGATCAAACATCACTTCTTCTGGACCTTATTAAACATTTCTAGAGTTGTCACAATATATATGTGTGTGTGTGTGTGTAGAGAGAGAGAGAGTGAGAGCATGTTGTTTCGCACAATATTAGTCTCTTTAGTGACTTGTACATTTTTGTATTTATTGGGGGCAACATGTGCCCTATTGAATACGATCTGGGCATCTGCTTGTTAAATTTATATTTTTATAATAATGTATTCTGGTGTAGGAAATGATATCCTTTAATAATTGAACATGTTCATAAACTAAAATGAGTTTTCAGTATCTCAGGGCATGAAGAAAGGTTAACTACACTGACACTCTAAAAGACATTAATACCTTAAGGTAGCTTAGCCCCAGTAGGACATATTTACCAAGCATTTATGTTTGCCCTCAGAGTAAGAAAAGCCATCTTAGATGATTAGAAAGCAAACACTGGTAATACCAGTTCAGTTTGGATGACATCTGGTCTCCACCTCAGGCTTAGTAGATACATTATCAGCACCCTGTTATTAAAAAATCTACAGAAAAGACATGTATTGCCAGTTTTACAGATATGTATTATATGCATCTATAGATATCTATAGAACCAGGTTTGATATCTGTAGAAAAAGTGCATAAATCCAATAGCTTTTCTATAGTAATCTATTTTTTTGTCTAGGTAAGGTCATACACTTTATTGGTGAAAAAAAGATCCCATGTTTTCTATGAACTTCTGTTCTAAAATGTTTTATTAGGTGCTATATTATTATTATTAATAATAATAATAATAATAATAATAATAATATTGTGAAATTCCAGGGTGAAAAATCATTTAAGACCATCTGTGATAGGGCCAAAGCCCTTCATGTATATAGTGTGTGTGGGAATGTAAGTTTGGCAGGGACGGGGTTAAATATATCCCTGCCAGCAATCACAGGTGTGCCCATTCCCCAATTAGTCAATTGATGCTAACTGGGGAGTGGCCATATGCATAGAAGGAAGCAAAATCCTTTGTTTGGGGCGAGGCGCGAGGTTACGAGTCGTTCTTCTTTTTTGTTTGAACCTTTATCCCAACAGTTTCTGCATATGAGACTAACAGAATGCTTGTGGAACGTACATTTTAATTTAGGCGCACGTCTGCGACGAGAAATTCCTAAAGGTTGACTATAAACAATAAACATGATTTATGTTTTCAGCTGAAAAGTATAAAACAAAAGGAAAAAAAAACTCACGGTTGGATCTAAACTCATAGCTCAGTCGTAATGTACTCTGGGAATGTAGTTTATTGGTGTCCACTGCCCACAGTTAATCACACATTAAAAACTACAAATCCCATACCCCGCCAATTTCACTGATTTATCAGTGCGATGGCTACTGGTTTTTAGACAGTTTGTCAAACCAAGATGAGGAAAATAACAAATTCATATATGTCAGTGTTTTTACACGAAATGAGCAGTACAGGTATGTCAGAAGTTAGTTACAGCGTGTTCATTGTTGTAAAATACAAGTTCAACCAACAGTGGCTAAAAGATTTCCCCTGGCTTAAGTTTGACAATGTTAAAAAAAATCCATGTTCTGCACGTTTTATCAGGATGCAGGGGAACTGATGGCAGGCAAGACTGCATTTTTCACAGGGAGCCAGAAGTTCAAACATGAAAATATATTAAACACAGTGCTTCAAAACGGCACGCAAAGTGCGGAGAGGCAGACCATCCCGCTACCATAACAGGCAAGCAGCACATTCTGAGGAACATACTGCCAGGCAGTTAAATAATAATATAAATAAAAAGTTGTCCCTTTTTATTTGTTGATGCAAAAGTATTCAACTGCACAAGTGTTATGTAAGAAAGAAAGGAAAAAAATCTGTCTATTCAACAATACATTTGAGCAAAAACTATTTTTTTGTGTGTGCTGCAATTTTTTTTTTTAAACTTAGGCTCACATGTGCCTAAAAAGGTTAGCGTAGAGCGTTTGTTACATTTTTGTTGTGGTTGTTTTGTTTTATTATTGCTATTACATACTGGACACTATTATTTTAAGTCCCGCTAATAATTGTTGGTCATAACTTACTGGTGGATCACGGAGCCCGTTGAGATCCACCAAAATGGATCGCAGTGTTTGGTGTATTGGCCACCACTGTGTTAAACAGTTAGTTTGTTTCCACAGGTGGCTACACCTGTTCCCGGTCCTTGTAAGTTCCCGGTCTTTGTCGCCCTCTACTGGAGACAACAGGCAAAACTGGTAAATGTGCACAGCTCAACGGTCTGGTGTCTCCCTCTGCTGGAGACTGCAGGTGTAACAGGTAAGTATTAACAGTCCTGAGGTCCGTTGTCTCCCTCTGCTGGAGACGGTAGGAGGAGCAGGTAAGTATGCAGCTATCTCAAATGCTGTTGTCCCCCTCTGCTGGATGTGGCCGGTAAGTATAAAGGAGTTCCACAGACAAAGCTCCTGCCCCGCCCAGGATCTAGGAAAACCGCAAGAAAGTACGGACCGACAGTCCTTTGTTGTTTGTTCAAGAAACACAATAAAACAAAGTTCAAGAATCTTCTTTTGTTGTCCTTTGTGGTTTGTTCCAACAAGACACAAAAGGGGTTTGATTCACACATAATGTGTCCATTTTCCCACACCGTAGCAAACAGTCCTAAACAAAGGTTCTACAAACAAATATTTTTTACTTCAACCCATTAACATGCAGCATGTATTTCTTTGGGACGTCCACAAGCACTTTTGGGTTCGCTACGCTGGCAGTGATTTTACTCACCCACTGCACAATTACAGACTATTAAACTATTATTACTGGCAAAAGTATTACTATTGAGACAAACCTCCATAGTTTGTATGTAAACCAACACATACCCTTTTGCTGGTAATCTCTTTAAACAAATTTGTCTTTTCCCTTTTCTTTGTTTTCTGCAACCACAGTACACAAACCCTGTTTCATCCTCCCCCTAAGCACCCTGGGAATTGTATTTTTAATGCCACCTGCCATTTCTTGAAGAAAAAATGCCCCATTTCTCATATATATATATATATATAAAATATATAGCACGATTGTTTCTAATGCCGTTCATTAGATTTTTTACCCTGAATGGAATAATAATAATAATAATAATAATAATAATAATAATAATAATAAAAAAATGACAATTAAACTACATCTACCCACATCTAAAATACCCTCTTTTTATGGACATGTTTGTTTACAAATTATTTTTCTTCCAAAAAATAATTAAAATTAAAATAATATTACAGGCTGCTGTGAGTCTTGCCATGGATGAGAGAGATGAGAGAATTTCCTTTTTACAAAATATGGTTTGTGATTAGATATGGGGTACATTTTGGTAAAAATATTTACTGTAACACAAACCACTAAAAAGTAATTGAAGGGAGGGGGGGCAAAGTGGCATTGCAGACAGAGTGTCAAAGAGGGATTGTTTTGTTATTATTATTTATGTATTTATTTCTGCCTGGTTATTCTCGCTGCCAACCTGTCAAAAACCACTTATAGTCGGGCATTACAGTATTTTTCAATAGGCCTACTGGGGCATGGTCATCTTAGAAAAAGTTAATATGTGATATGTTTGAAGTAGACTGGAATATTGAGTGCTTTGGAGTTGTGAATTAAATAATTATAAAGTCTAACAAAGAAACTGAAACAAGTATTCGTTAACATTTTAATATCATTAATATTATTTACAGTATCTTAATGTTAGTAATATGTAGGTGCATATGATTACATGATGCGTCTATATACTCACTTTAAGATACGGTTGCTAATGTAGCATTCACTTGATGTTCTGGACCCAGCACTTAGTCATCACCACCTAGGGTCCTGCACAGCCTAAGGCTGGCCCTGTTTACAGATACAACATAACTAGCAAAACATAACAAATTGAAATATAAAAGTAAAGCAAAAATACACTTATCAAGATTTGAAAATCAGGTGGATAGAAAAAAGTAGAAGTATAAAATGAAAGAACACAACACAATGTTCATTAAGCAAATTAAACTAAAGGGGGCAGTATTTCCTAAAACATAGAAGAAAATAGCCAATATCAACAAAAGGCATATTTACAGCCTTGCAAAATGAATGACCTAGAAAAAAAAAATCAAATTGAAACCTGACTATTGCTGTTCTAACTTTTTGGTTTAACAAACAAACCAATAAAGAGCAACTTGGTACGGCTATGACATATCAAATGCATCTGAAGTAATGTTGACTTCTTGTCGCTTTACTTAGTATTGTTTTGTGTTTCAGTCATCACACCCTGGTGACTTTTTAAAAATGAAAGCACCCCTGTGGTCTCAATACAGAGCTAACCTCAAAGATTATCAGGTACATCAGAGTGGAGCCTTAAACTTGTCCTGCAGCAAAACTCCTTGTGTGTGTAAAAAATAGTAAATGTGTTCCATGTGATATTTCTAACTGGGGAGGATGGGACACAATAGCAGAGGTGGGGGAGGAGCAATTAAGCAACCCACACAAAAAGGGCGAGGTGGCATGAGGATTAAATAGGGAAAACGATTAGCAATTGAAGGGAAGCCATTGCCTGCCTATGGATAGTTTTACATAGGGCTTCTCACCCACTATGGCCATAAATTCAAAATTAGAGCTCTCAGTACAACAAAAAAGGTGATGATCATGATCAGCTTTATTGGTGATGTATGTTACTAATAGGTATTTTCTTAATCTTTGATCTCTTGGTGTACGAGCAGTCGTAGACTTTGTTATTGTTTTAATCCTGGTGTCTCATTTGTAGCAGACATGTTGTGCAACTGGATCAAGCCTAACCTTCAGCAAAATAAACACAAACAAAAGTACACCTTACTCACTGATGATTAAGGGGCAATCATAGCTGTCTGACTGGGTTTTCCCTAGAAGAAATCTTACATGCTGGTTACACCTCTTTAATATTCAACACAGGTCTCCATTTACATGAAATGCAGTATATCTTTTTTTTCACACAAACTTCCCATAAGGCACACATCTTAAGACACTGCCAAAAATAATATTGTTTCCATAACAACAAAATATACAAGTGTTGACAAAACAAAGGGAGGAGACCATTATACAATGCTGTTAACGAACACATACTGTAACTGGCACATTTTCAAATGAATGAAAGCCAGTAGCCAGCAAACCTAGTACCATTGTAGTCAAATCAAACTTTTCTAACATCCTGTTGTTACTCCACAACTGATTGCTTTCCAATAGATCCCTGTGCTCTCACAGACACAGGACACGTATGTGTGATGTGACCAAATGCCCTAACCACAATTTGCTTTTATGTTGTTTTTGCCCATGTCTTACATGACACAAACAGCTCCCGGTGCAACATTGCAACTCAACGTCACGAGGGCAGCGCTGACGTCATTCTCTGAGTCTGGCAAAACAATCAGAGCGCCCAAGCTCACAGGCCACTGAATGGCTCTGCAGAGTTAACATATTCAACACGGCTCATTATTTGTGACTGAAACTAAAGGTTCTTGTCTGGGAAACTTACAAACTTCTCAACAGGTTTACCAAGACACTTATTTTGCCGCTGCTAAACTCTATGGGGTAAGTTTGAAAACATTTTTTTAACATTCGTTTTTTTAGTTCAGTAGTGAAATGAAAGGAGTAGTGCTGTGCTGTGCTTTGCTTGCAAGGCTGTACTGGAATGAATAGGGTTATTGTTTTGTGGTGTTGGACACTCCTGGACAGGCGTTTGTGGAAAGTCTTTCGCGAAAATAAATAAATAAACCGATACAAGTTAAAAAAAAGTTCCTAACATAGTTTGAGTCACAATTATTAATAAAATAAATGCTACTGATCGAAGGAGAAACAATTACAAGTAAAAAAAAAAAAAATAAAACGGGGTTAACTCAGGCTGAATTTGCAATGTGCTGACTCGAACCAGACAGCGTCTTACGAGTTTGTGGTACACCAGACCTCTCCATTTGAAGAATTTAGTGCATGTCAGCGCAGAGAAAAGTACAATGGAACAACATATGCTATAACTGTAAGAGTACATTGTGGGGAATGTGTATTTGCTGTATACATTTTCACTGTATACTAAACTCTTTGAATATATATAATATATATAATTTGCATCGTTGCAGTATCCCAAGTACAAAACATGTTCGACTAGGGGCCGCTATATCTGCGGGTTTGAGACTGCTGTTTATGCTACTTAAATTAAAATACAATGAGAGATGATACTGTATCTTGCATTACTGAATAGTGGTAAATGATGTAACAGTTCATGCACTGCACGCTTAATTAGTTTTGTTGAGCATACAAATAATAACAGTAAGTTGTGAAAATATAATACTGCTTGTAAATCAAAGGGTTGGAATCACACCCCACACTTTCTATTAAGCAGAACTAGTCGTACCCTTTTACTGAAGTGACGCTTACCAATAAAGTGGTTCTGCTCGTGCAACAGTATTGCACAAAGTGTTCATACTTTATTATTTTAAGTCGAGTTACGATACAGATGATCCTTGATGTTTGAAAATGAAAGGGAATGCTGCACCCGCATCATGTTGATGTGTTGGAACATTCTATCTAGACACTTGCTGATTTTTTTTTTTTTTACAGGCTTTATTGACGTCTAGGAAATTGCATGGACTAAAATGAAGAGCCTAAAAGCAAAGTTCAGGAAGAGTGATGTAAGTACAGTAAATGTGAGCAATGTATCTGGCAGATTAGTAAATGTTGACAGGCAGGGCTGTGAAAGCTGGCCTTGACTCGTGAGACTGTTCAAAAGTGGCACAATAATTCAGTGTGAACTTTACTGTGTGCTAAGCAGCCATTTCAAGGCATGTTGAATGTCATTGCTTGACACATAAAGTCCAGCATTTATTGCACGAGCTATGCAGTACACAGGTAATACACAAACATGCAAGTCAAATGGAGTGGTTTCAGAGAAGGGGGAAAGCCAGCTTGATCACTGTGTTGGCATGCAAGGACCCCCCATGGTGCTGGAAAGAACAAGAGCAGGTGGTCCTGGTCTGCTGTAATTTGCACATGGTGTTTATAACGTTTTCGGCAATTTTAGATTTTTATTGTTTTAAGAAGGCGAAATAATGGCCAACAGATATAAGGTTGTTTAAAACTGATTGAATGAAAGACTAACACAATGAAGTAGGGTTAGTATGAATTTTATTCAGTATATAATTATATACAGTGATAAGAAACACTTTTCGGTTTGTTTGTAAGTGATAAAATAGAATGGAAAGCAGTGTAATCTCGGGTTTGTTTAAATTCTGTGGCCTATCCGACTGTAATCCGCCATTGTTGGAAATCCCTCCTGTGACGTCACCGGTTGGAGAAGGCAGCGGGAGAATTGTGTGTGAAGTAAACGAATATCAACAATGGCAAGCAACACGTCATTAAAGAAACACCGTCAGGTGTACATTGTGTTGCCCCTGGTTGCACAAACTACTGCTATGAAGATTCAAATGTGCATTACCACCGTCTCCCAAGTAACAGCGATAACCGGTTAAGAAAGTGGCTGCAGGCAATAAAAAGGAAAACTGTCCCAGACTTACAACATGCCCGCGTACGCAGCGTTCACTTCCTTGACAATGATTACATTTTTAAAGGCAAGTTCAATGCCGATGGAAGTGATATTAATGTCAAAACCAGAGAATTAAAGCACATGGCCTTCACGAGTGCATTTAACTTTTCACAATACGACCACACAAGGTGTGACTGTTCGACACCATGTGAAAATGTAAAACTCGATCAAACTGTCTTTGGCAGTGCCGTTTCCACTAACTGGAAAAAAAAATTATAATACTTAAAAGAATAATAATACATCATCAACTTGTTGTTTAATTTAAAACATTAAAGCTGTTATGTATTTTTTAATACCTTTGAAGGGGGATTATTATTTTTATTTATTATTATTATTATTATTATTATTATTATTATTATTATTATTATTATTATTATTATTATTATTAATATAATAATGCATACAAGAATTATGCTACCCGTGTATGGCTGTCACCCGCGGACTGATTGTGTTGCAGCCAAGTGGTCACATAAGGGCTTGGATTCCACTGTCTCAAAGGGGGTCCACGAAGCTTGATAAATATTAGGGCTGAGGCATGTTTGATTAAAATTCTGGAATGCTAATCAGTTACAATCAAGTTCATTTGTATTAATCCCCTTTCTGCACAGGATCACACGTGTACAGTTAATAAGTGGAACTAAATCATCTGGTATTCTTCAATTTTCATCCTTAAAATCTCGAAATGCATTTTTGACAGTGTGTTAGTTTAACAAAGCGCTGACACAGTCTTTCGACTTCTTTTTCGTCATAACTCTGGGGTAGTTCTGCAGGCCAATGGCGTGGATCATATTCTTCTGTAAGTATGCATAGTCAAACCCATGTTTCTGAAGACGTTTAGTAAGCGCTAACACTATCGACTCTGCTGACTGATCAAAAAGTTCAATTAACACTAAAAACATGAAGTGAGGGTGTCACAAAGACGGCCGGAGTGGGTGGCGTCAGACCAGAAGCAGGGAGTAAACAGACAGAGACTTGGAGTTTGGTGGAGCTGAGCGAATGGTTTCGCTCAGCATTTAATAAAACAGCACAGAAAATAAAAGGTTTGAAACACAAAAACACGGGACACGGCACTACACGCCAAAATAAAAAGACAAACAAAACGGACTACACAGTAAACAGACAGTGCACAGACAGACAAACGAAACACGGTGAGTGAGACAGTTATTCACTTTTATATTTACGTTCTTTCTTATTATTTAATTTCTCCTTCTCCACACTCGTTCTCCACTCACCGAACACCTAACCCTGACTGACTAAAAATGTGCCTATTTATACTGTTGTGCTGGGATTCAATTACTAATTAATTATTCACTTGAATCCCAGCACGTGAATTAATTCTGTGCAACCCCGTGCTCGCATATTACATTTAACCAGCACGTGAAGTGATTTGTGCTCTCCTCGTGCCTAAATACAAATCTACACTTTTTAAACACACGTGAAACACAGACCCGTTTATATCCCGTGTACCAATCTATACACCAACATTTAACATACGCACGCATACATACAACATAGAACACACAAATGCACACAGGGGTGGGGCACTTTGCCACATTTACCCCCCCTTGTGCGCAGCACACATGGCCTCAACGGCCACCTCCCCCCTTAAAAATCCAGCAGTCCAGGACAAAGTCTCGGGCTGGGAAGGGAGGCTTCAGTAGGCCCATGGCTGGCAATGCTGTCAGCTCCCCTGCCGGTAGTGGCACGGCTGACAACATGCTGGTCCCGTCCTGCAGCGAAAAAGCTGCGGGGGCAGGTGGTCCCCCGACCTCCCCCTTCTTCGTAGCCGGCAGCTCCCTCCTGTGGGGCTCCGGCCACAAGAACTCCTGCAGCGATACTGCTGCTGGGGAAAGTGGTCTCCAGACCTCGTCCCCCTTCTTTGTAGCCGGTAGCTCTGATGTAACTTAGAAAAAAGGATGGTGAGTAAGTAGATTCAAGAGTCCTTTTCTTCAGTCAGTTGTTAGGTTTATTGAAATATGCAGGGAGTCTGGTCCCAGGTACAGGACACAGAATACTCGTTCTTACAATTGTTGCATGACATTAAATACCCTTCTGCATAGGTGTCTCTCTCCTCCTCTTTCTCTGACACTTAACCAATAGAAAAGGTACAACTCATTATCATTATGTGTGTGTGTGTGTGTGTGTGTGTGTGTGTGTGTGTGTGTGTGTGATCTAGTGTGAAGATCTCTGAACTCAGTGCAGTCTTCAGACCCTAGTGCCCCAAAGGTCCATACATCTGTTTTTTGTCATCTTCCTTGTTCCTATCTCTAGACCCTTTGATCTCAGTGGCACTATCTCTTTGGATCTCTCTGAAGTCTTAGAGCCTGGTCTCTTCGGTCCCCTTGAAAACTAGCTTTATGACCCTGTCATAAACCAGCTGTATTTTCTAAGCAAAAACCTGTTAACTAGTTTTATACCCCAGTGGATTCCCCGACGGGCAAACTTCTTTCATGTCAGGGCTGGAGATCAAAGGACTTGTTTGTACAGCCGTGTGCTGCTGGCCAGCCATTTGCTTTGACACAAAATAATCTTAACTTCTCTACCATATTGCAGCCTTCATCTATCACAGCAGTGCTTGCATTTTTGGAACTAACAGTTTTTTCTGTCCAATGTTAAATCACTTTTCAGAAAAATAACATGAATACAGCCGTCATTCCTCATGCGTAGCAAACTGCTATTCAATACTTGTTCCATGTTTTCCAACAAGCTCCCTTTGGTGGGGCTCCGACCACAGTACTGCCGGCAGCGAAGAAGCTGCAGTGGGAGCAGGTCTCCGGACCTCCCCCACGATCTCCGGCAGCGAAACTGCTGCAGTGGGAGCAGGTCTCCTGACCTCCCCCACGATCTCCGGCAGCGAAACTGCTGCTGGGGTTGGTGGTCTCCAGACCTCCCCTTTCTGGGGCTCCGGCCACCGTAGTCCCTGCGGAGGTACGGGCAGCAGAGGCAGCTCCTGCTCCTCTGCTCCGGGCGGTGGCGGAGGCAGAGGCAGCTCCAGCTCCTCTGCTCCTGGCGGTGGCGGAGGCAGAGGCAGCTCCAGCTCCTCTGCTCCTGGCGGTGGTGGAGGCAGAGGCAGCTCCAGCTCCTCTGCTCCTGGCGGTGGTGGAGGCAGAGGCAGCTCCAGCTCCTCTGCTCCTGGCGGTGGTGGAGGCAGAGGCAGCTCCAGCTCCTCTGCTCCTGGCGGTGGTGGAGGCAGAGGCAGCTCCAGCTCCTCTGCTCCTGGCGGTGGTGGAACCAGCAGGTATTCACCCTCTGCTGGTGGAGGTGGGAGGGGCCAGCAGTCCTCCCACTGCGGTGGAGGTGGAACCAGCAGGTATTCACCCTCTGCTGGTGGAGGTGGGAGGGGCAAGCAGTCCTCCCACTGCGGTGGAGGTGGAACCAGCAGGCATTCACCCTCTGCTGGTGGAGGTGGGACCAGCAGGTATTCACCCTCTGCTGGCAGCTTGGGTCCTAGGGCTGTGGAAGCCCCGACTTCCCTCTCTTCGGGCTGTGGACGCACCGACTCCTCCCTTTTGGGCTGTGGACGCCCCGACTCCTCCCTGTTGGGCTGTGGACGCACCGACTCCTCCCTGTTGGGCTGTGGACGCACCGACTCCTCCCTGTTGGGCTGTGGACGCACCGACTCCTCCCTGTTGGGCTGTGGACGTTCGGGCTCCCCCCACTCAGGCGTAGGACGTTCGGGCTCCTCCCACTCAGGCGTAGGGCGTTCGGGCTCCTCCCACTCAGGCGTAGGACGTTCGGGCTCCTCCCACTCAGGCGTAGGACGTTCGGGCTCCTCCCGCTTGGGCTGTGGACGCTCAGGCTCCTCCCGCTTGGGCTGTGGACGCTCAGGCTCCTCCCGCTTGGGCTGTGGAGGCAAAACCAGCAGGCATTCTTCCTCTGCTGGTGGAGACGGGGACAGCAGGCATTCTTCCTCTGCTGGTGGACCTGCTACCTGGGCTGCTGTTCCACTTATAACTGCTTCCAGGTAGCTGAGGACCAACCCCACACCTTCCTCCCAGGTGCTTACGGTCTGTTCCCTCGCATAAGCCTCCCATCGTTCCCTATCCATAAACTCCAGGAACTGGACGACTACTGGGATAGACTGGGCCTCCAGCCCAGCATTTTCCAGCATCCAGTCCCGCACTTTGATCGCGTCTTCTGCCATTTTTCCTTTTTTTTTTTTTTTTTTTTAATCCAAGAATGCTGTTCCTGCTCTGGCCTGAGTCCTGGAGGCGCTGTCGATCCCACGCAGGACACCACGTGTCACAAAGACGGCCGGAGTGGGTGGCGTCAGACCAGAAGCAGGGAGTAAACAGACAGAGACTTGGAGTTTGGTGGAGCTGAGCGAATGGTTTCGCTCAGCATTTAATAAAACAGCACAGAAAATAAAAGGTTTGAAACACAAAAACACGGGACACGGCACTACACGCCAAAATAAAAAGACAAACAAAACGGACTACACAGTAAACAGACAGTGCACAGACAGACAAACGAAACACGGTGAGTGAGACAGTTATTCACTTTTATATTTACGTTCTTTCTTATTATTTAATTTCTCCTTCTCCACACTCGTTCTCCACTCACCGAACACCTAACCCTGACTGACTAAAAATGTGCCTATTTATACTGTTGTGCTGGGATTCAATTACTAATTAATTATTCACTTGAATCCCAGCACGTGAATTAATTCTGTGCAACCCCGTGCTCGCATATTACATTTAACCAGCACGTGAAGTGATTTGTGCTCTCCTCGTGCCTAAATACAAATCTACACTTTTTAAACACACGTGAAACACAGACCCGTTTATATCCCGTGTACCAATCTATACACCAACATTTAACATACGCACGCATACATACAACATAGAACACACAAATGCACACAGGGGCGGGGCACTTTGCCACAGAGGGTCACCTGTCTTGTCTGTCTCGCATTCGATGATGCACAATAAGTGTTGGGGAACCATTCAGAGCTGTTGATTCATCAATTAGTACAGCAATTTTACCGTCAATGTGTATTTTTCTCTCACAGGCTTTTTTGACCATTTCATCAGAAATGTGGTTGATAATTGGGGCAGCAGTGTGGAGTAGTGGTTAGGGCTCTGGACTCTTGACCGGAGGGTCGTGGGTTCAATCCCCGGTGGGGACACTGCTGCTGTACCCTTGAGCAAGGTACTTTACCTAGATTGCTTCAGTAAAAACCCAACTGTATAAATGGGTAATTGTATGTAAAAATAATGTGGTATCTTGTAACAATTGTAAGTCGCCCTGGATAAGGACGTCAGCTAAGAAATGAATAATAATAATAATCATAATTTAAGTGGCACTGTATCTGGAATTAAGACCGGTTCCCACATTAACACCATGTATTTCTTGCAGTTCCAGTAAGGCCTGGTGATCAGAATAATGTTGATTTTGTTTTGCAAGGTAGTAAGCAGTACAAAATATTTTACAGGTAGTTTCATGATCATGCCTTTTTGCATTGTCAACACATTTCCCAATAAGATCCTCTGTGTTCTGCTGTAAAAGTGCAGTGGCCTTGTTATGGGCGCTGGATTTCTTGTGTTCAACTATCTTTTTTTGCAAAGATCTTAGCTGTTGCTCTTGAGTCTTTCCATTATACCCAACACTAATTTTTCCACTCAGCAGACAGAGAAAACACCCTGACTTTTCAAAACTGACAAAGTAGAAACATGTCTACAAACACTACACCCCAGATTACCATCCGCACAGTCAAGGGAAGTGTAAAGTTTTTTCTTTTCTTCCCATACCGCAGAACTCCAGATGTTTGGCCATGGACTTTCTGAAGTGTCCTGTTTTTCCGTTCTTTATCTTCCTGCTGTCAGTTTTACCGTAACACTACCGTCTGCAGTGCCTTCCATTAGCAGTGTTGTTGTCTCTTCACAACCTCCCTCAATCGCACTTGATGTCGAACTACACAAAATATCATCAATCTTCTGTTTTTTTGTTACTGCTGTTTCCAAAATATTCCATCAAAGATTCCTGGTGAGTTCATTTCCCACTACTTCTGGACATTTTAGATTTGTGAGAGTTGTTTTTATTGATTTATTTTACTGTAACTATCACCTCACATAATCACTGTGTATTTCAGTCAGCAGATACCAAGGAACGGCTTTTACAGACATTGCTACCCGACAAAGCAGAGTTTATATTCTAATTGGCTAAAAGGCCTTTACTTAATATGGAATAATCCAATCATAACCGTGAACCGCTTTTCGCAGGAGTCTGTGAAGTTTCCAAGACAGTTCATCTCACACAGTGATGGTGTGCTTCATTGCATGGACACACTGTTTGACAGAAGTAGGCTATATGTAAATACTTGTGTAAATTGTTACGTTAACAAACGATAATAAGCAGCCTTTATTAATTATTATCATCATATTGTTTCAGACAAAAATTCTAACAAGGAAATATTTTAAACACATTTATTAATTCTTTTAAATATCTGCAATTGAGAAACATGGGACTGAAAAAGTGGTGGAGCACCGCTCCGCCCCGCTCCGGCTCCACTACGCCACTGGTCTCGGGTACTAAAATATCAGGTCAAAATGCAACTCTAGCTAATTTTTTGTTAATATTTTAACTTATCTTCTAAATGAGCTGATGTGTTTGGAAAGAGTTACAACCCAATGCCCCCCAGTTGTTTGCTTCAAAGGGTCAGAATTATCTCTTGACCTACATGTCCTCGGGGTATAGTATGTGCATGACTAACATAAGAGCAAAGTAACCTCTGCATACTACTGTACACTGAAAGCTCTAATTTGAGGTTTTGGAAGATGAAAGATTACTTTTACTTTAGGAGTAAGTTGTAGAAGTTGACCCAGCTTACCCCCCCCCCCCCCCCCCCCAAGCACTGGAGTGCTAAATTTCTGTCTGCCCTCTGTTTAAACAAATGTATTACAAGCAACTTGGTGGTTGAACATATATTGCTGACCTACTATATATGAAATGCAGCAACTGGAGGTAAGATTTGCGCGTGGTACTCTTAGTAGTATTAATTTACTCCTGAAAATATCTAGAAAGAATACAAAATATATAGACTGAAACAATTACATATTTTTTACTTTTTCATGTTGAACATTAAGTTGTCAAACATTGACAAGATAAGGAGAGTTGCCAGCAGTAATCAGTCAAGTAACTTCCTACCTACTAGACGGCATACAAACAATTCAAGAACAATTTAAAAGCTGGGAGTGTACTCCTTGTGGTTAGATTAAAAAAAAAAAGGCCTCACTTTATGGGAAATTTAGAGTATTGGCGTGATAATTTCTGTAAAGACCTATAGCTTTATCTATAAACTGTAGTGTATCAAATTTGTTTATGGTACCTACTGTATTGACACCTGTTTGTGTCATTTATATTCTTGGTGGTATGTTAATCACATACCTTGTTTATAGTGACAACCTATTCAGCTTACTAAAGAATGAGAGGTTTGTTGCTCAATGTGTTCCTTTTGGATTTTAAAAGTTTGAATTTTGTATACTGTACATTATTGTATAACAGTCCAAGAACCTTTTGAAATCTTGTTCATTCAAGGATTGTTCTGGATATTTCATTATATAAATACTGTAAAAAATAATTTCCACTTTTGCTTTTTTCATTAGAATTATTGATGCAACCATAGGAAGTGACTCCTGTTCCCACTCAAATGACTCGTACTAATAAACATCACAAGTCAGGAGTAAGAGGCATTAGAAGAGGGGCAGATTTGTTTTTTTCATTAAATATTCATTTGAGTTCTTGCATACAGTTTTGTTTAAACTGGACAAGCCGTTGTCAGAAATTTAATTTGCCAATCCAAGAGATTGTAGAGGTCTTTCAAAAAAGATATGTTGGCATTCTTTTAAATAGTTGTAATCCAGCCTTTCTAAGTGAAATGAACTTGTCTATTGCGTAACATTAAAACAGCATTCCCCGTATTCAAGTGGCAAACAATGGGATTGGTCCAGGGTTCTTTCTACTTGCTGTGTATATAAGTTACATATCCTTTAGTAAGAAATCACATTTTCAGTAAAAGAAAGGTTTATTAAAAAGATTTGTAAGCTTGGTTACTTTTCTGGAAGGAGAATCTGCCCCTAACCAACACGTCATCAGCAAGCACATAAAGGTTCTGTGTGTTATTCTCCCATGTCGCTTCTTTTGTTTCGGCCCCTCGGTCACACGCTGGGAAGCCGAAACGGGAGTCAACCGCTTAGAGCCTCGAGGAAGGGCTACCCTCAGCCACCGACTCCCTGAGGTTTCCCCCTACATCAAAAAATTTAATATGTGAGTTTTTTCCTTGCCTGAGTGCTGAGCGGTTCGTATTTAGTTCTGTGGGGTGTGTGGTCGGGCTGCAGAGGCTGGGCTCTTTCCCCCAGCGCAGTCATGCTCTGGGGGACGGGCCGTGTCTCAGCTGCTCATTCTCATAAATTTTTCAATATCTGGGGGGGTAGGTGGCAGTGCGCTACTATGGGGTGCTGTGACAGGATGGAAGTAGTGGTGACGTCAGGCCAGTTGCTGGAACAAAAACAAAACAAAGTACTGCAGGCAAAAGACGTGGCGTGTGCCGTTTATTTAAATAATACAAAAATAAAATAAATATTTTAACAAAGAAAATAGTGCCCACAGAGCAAAATAAATATTTAAACGAAACAAAGTCACGAACGCAAAATAATAACCAAACCTAGGTCAGGCTGGGCAATCGCCTTCACTGATCCTATACGTTCTCGTTTTAAATTTCTCTCTCTCCTTGCTCGCTCTCGTACACTCTCGAACACCCACCTGGAACCGAGAGCGCTGCAGGTTTACATGCAGGTGACCATCTCCCGGTTTAGCAAAAAATTAATCACTTAATTTGGGAGATGGCCACCTTCTGCACAAGGTTTTTAATTCCTCCTGGCAGAGGACAAGCTACCAACCTTGCCTCTGCCAGACCACGTTTTAAATAAAAACAAAACAATAACAAACATGGCTTCTCTGTCATTTATAAATAAACCATAAGACGTCATTTAAATAAATAATAAATCATAATACAAAAATATAAAATAACACAGGGGCGAAGGGGGAGACCCCGTTCTAAAAATAAATAAACAATATATTTTAAACAGCAGGGCTTTGCCCAGCCCACTTTTCATGTACAGGGCTCCTGGCCCTGTTACAGGTGCAATAATCATTTATTATTATTTTTCATTCATGGTTTGGCGGCCTCGTCTTTTTGGGGGGAGGTGGGCCATAGCCACTTCCTGTCTGCGGCACTGGGATGCATGCAACTGTTCATGTCTTTCCAGCCAGCGTCGCGCTGGTAGCTGTCGAGCACCCACGGATGAGGCCTCCGGCCAAATTTATCTTTCACTCGAGCGCTCATCACAGTCATCGGCCCCTGAGCGTCCATCACAGTTCATTAAATCATCTGCAGTTGCAATCAATAAATTATTCATTCATTGCGGATTCTCTGTGCTGAACAACTGAATCGCCTAATATTTAAAAAATAAAATGTTTACAGTAAAAGCATGTTAGTAGAATTGTTTTGTTAAGTCTGCCTTTGTCTGAAAAGAGAACTGCAGTATCAAAAAACTGAAAAGGAGCACTAAATAGAAAAGGTAATGGAAGCTTTTAAGTTCTGCCATGCCCATGTTATATTAAACATATTTGTTATTGAATGTCAGATGTTTGGCATTGACTGCACATGACAGAAGAGGAGGCTGTTTCATTTATTTTCAATAAGTTTATGGGAAACATGTTTCTCTCACAATATTTTGACTGAGGTGTGGATAATTTAAGGGATCTGGCTGTTCAGACAGATGCATTATAAACCAGTTGTGCAATTTTGTAAATCCACCTGCAGAGAACCTCATTGTTCACAGCTTAATTGCAGATGACCACATTTGTGGTGAGAAAAACAAGACTTGATCTGAATAGTTGTATCAAACAACCTTTCATATTAATTAGAAACGTTGGCTCCCCCCCCCCCCCCACCCCCCAGTCATTAATTGCTATCCACTCTTGAGTGTTCTGATTTCTGAACAATAAAAACGTTTTTTGATTTAATTTCTACTTTTACTTGGCATTTGTTCAACATTAAATCCATATTTACTCTGAAGAAAGTGTATTGGTAATGATTTTACTGTTGTACGATTGAAAGATAAAAACAAATACCTGATGTCTAAGGCCTGTTTTTATGAGTCAAGTGTACTATAGACATTAGAAGAACTGGGCTTCCCTTCACTAACCTGCAGATTTGGCAAACATATAATTTAAGAATAGAGTACGAGTCTGAGTTTTAAAACATTTTTTTTTAAGTTCTTTTAATGATTTTGCCAAAATGCATTGTTCTTCTCCAAGAAAGCGATTGCATCATATTTCAGAGAGACAAGTGAAATCAGTTAGCCTATGTTTAATGTAATTCCTGGTATTCGCAATCACTTCCTTGAAATGTTTTTAGAGACCTAAGTCTCGACTGTAAGTGCAGTAGTTTATTACACTCTGAAAAGATCAGTGACTTGTTTCCTGTGTTGTTGCTTGGAAATATGTGTTTATTTATTGTAGGTAGACGGGATAATTCATCAGCCTTCTATTTTTAAAATAAAAGATTCTTTGGTGCGTGATCAGACTAAATACTTTTTTTTTTTTTTAACTCTGTAAAATTGACGAATGGATGCCCAAGTACTGCCAATACTACTAATGCCTGCACTTAACCTTACTTAAAGAATTTCACAGACTAAATTTGTTTGGTAAATATATTTAAATTCTCTGAGTTGGTCCCTAGATGTGTGCTTCTTTGTCAGTTTGGCTCCAATCATTATGTGTATACGATTACCAGTTTAGTTTACTTCAGTTGGTATACTACAGTACATTTCCCTTTCATCTTCATGTCCTATTGTTAATGCACCCCAACCTTCTTAAATTCCACAAAGACAAAACCAGAAACGGTCTGCTTTAAAGATGTCGCGGACACAACACATCTTAGAACCAATACATTGTTCTACCTTTGTGGAATGTTCTGTTTGCTTTTTCGATTGTCTTTGATGACTTGAAGTCTCTGTCCTACTCATGCTATACTTAGTAGGCTTTAAATCAGGTGAAAATGCAGACTAGGGCAGTGTTTCATGAGCAACACAGGGACAGGCATTCTCCTGATGCATGATGCATTGACATATAGAAAAACTAAAAGAAACATTAAAGTAAAATAATTTCATTTAAGGTACTGTAAAAAGCCAATTTGACTAGCAATTCTATATCGCCAAATATAGAAAAACAATATATAGCAGACCCTGATGTTGATGTGATCCAGCCTAAATGTATTCATGTCGGAGAGAAATTGTCGCATTAAGATTAGCGATATTGTTTTTGAATATTATTTAACTGTATATTATTACAAAATATAGCCTAGGGTGCCAGAAATCCCACTTGTTGCTGTGCATATTTATAGTTAGGGATTTACTATGACTTGAGAATGTGTGCAGTGGTGATATCCTTCACTTCTCTATAAGATTTAGCTTTCCACGCCCCTGGGTTAGTTGCTCCTACACAACTGGTCCCTGCTTCCCATTGTTGAAGGTTGGATCCTAACCATTGTGGAATTCTGCAATTTAGCCGCTTGACAAGCACTGATGCCACCTCTCAGCATACCAGTAGCCTAGAGAGTCTCTCCGACTGACAAGGCATTTTGGCACAAAATCTAACAACAAATTCTGTCTTTGAGTTTGTGCAATAGTATACAGATGATACTGTTCTTTTAACAAAATGATTGTATTTGGGTCAAACAAGATTATTTATACACAATTGGTGAATGCCTCCGGAGTGGTCATTAAGTCTGTGTTGTACAATACCGGGGAATACTTTATATGTGACAATTCATTTAACTAAAAGCTGTCGAAACGGTTAGTAAAGTAATTGTACTTGAACCGTGATGGGACATGACAAACCTTCAAAGTTGTGACATTTTTCACTTTAGATTGTAACTTATTGCAACAAGATACACTAATGAGCAGGCGCTGAACTGACATTGAAAAGGCCACTTAAGCTGGCAATTTGGTCCTTTTAATATAGGTGAGTTTACTATGGTTGCTTGCAATTTATTTGGGGTGTGTAATGGGCAAAAAACAGCTGTACATTTTAATGAAAACTCAAATGGTAGCATTAAACCAAAAAATAAATGATATGGGTTAATGCTGTTATGAAAAAAGAGTAGTACGTTGTGGGTGTACCACATTGAGGCAGAGTAAATTTGCAGAAACTTGAAGCAATGATCTTAGGAATTTTTATTGATTTTTATTTTAATATCCAGGTGTATTTCCCAGCTAGTGTCAAACATAAGAGGTTTCCTGTTGAAAGAAAAAGATGATTTTAAAAGAATTTGCATTGCTTTCAATTGTACAAAAGCCTAAACCTCTATTTTCAGCACCATCACATTTGACAAAAGAAGACTAACTGCTTCTTATAAAAAATGTGATCTATTAAAAGCCATATTCACCTATGTCCTAATTTGTACCAACATTATGTGTATTCCAGAGGGTTGTGTCTGTGAACAGGGGCTTGGAGTAGACGGGAAGTGGCCCAGTCTACGACCTCTTTCCCAAAGGGATGGAATCATTCTTAAAAGAATGAAGAAAAAAGACTCATCAGTGAGTCAGTAAGGAAACTGGGCAAGCGCAGTCTCAGTTTAAGTTTACAAGAATTCATACTGACATGCCTTTTAATTGCATCCATAATGTTTCCTAACAAGAAAGGGTGGTTCGCAGTGATGTTCAAGCCACAGCAGGCCTTGGAGGTTTTTAAACAGGAAGACATCTGAAGAATTGCCAGAATGTCTCTGTTTAATTTTATAATTTTCTGTCGTCCTTGTTTTCTTTGCCAACCTCATATTTCAAATATGCACCAATTTTAGCTCATGTAACATTATGGAGATTCTTTAGGTAGCTGGTGAATTGCAACATTAGGGCTGCTTTTCAACAGAAGTAATCATGAAAAAATAACTTCTGATTCTATTTTAGGCATTTTGTACTGGGTATCAGCCTAGAATTGGACTGGCATTTGTCAAAATGCCATTTGACTCATTACTTTTTTTGCAAATACTGGGCAGCAAGAATACCAAAAGTTACAATGTTTTATAACCAAAACCTGGGTGATTCAATTTCAAAATCCCTGATTTAAGACAAGTTATAGCTGCAAACATTCAAGTTTAATGTGGTTCATAAGAAACAAGCTAGTCTTTTAAGGCAGTTGCTTAGGTCAGTTAGGTATTAAGCTATAACCTTGTTAAATGTTGACCTTTCAAGTTAATCAAGCTTGTCTGGTTCCTTATCTTATTTATTTCTTAACAGACGCCTTTATCCAGGGCGACTTAAAAGTATTACAAGATATCACATTACTTTTACATACAATTACCCATTTGTACAGTTGGGTTTTTACTGGCGCAATCTAGATAAAGTACCTTGCTCAAGGGTATAGCAGCAGTGTACCCCAGTTGGGATTGAACCCATAACCCTCCGGTTAAGAGTCCAGAGCCCTAACCACTACTCCACACTGCTGCCCTGTCAACATGTTTTATGAAACTGTGAGGCAAAAATCTTATACTTGTGAGGCACAAGTATAAGATTTTTGCTATCCACAAGATAGTTATTAAATTCCTGACTTTCCTGAGTAATTTAAGGTCAATTCCTTAGTAATTTAAGGTCAAAAGTCACCATAATCAGTAAATTAGAGTTTCTATCATTTATATATTGTAGGGTTGATGGGAAGAAGCTGTTCATCTTATAGCGTACTCAGGAGTACATATACTGTATATGTGACAGTTTTTTTTGTTTTCTACAAGAGTAAATTTTGTCACAAAAGTTGTAATATTTGACATATTAAACAAATAAAAAAAATACCAATGAATGTAAAGAAACGGCACATAAATGGTATATTCTTCACATGTGGAGGTTTCCAGTGTGCATTGTTTGTCTATTTTAAATTCTTAACTGTGGCAGACCTGCCACTGCCATTATATAAACCCAGCTGGGTGGACCTACATTTTCATAACGTCATATTTTGTGATTTTAATCAACCTAGAGACATTAACCATTGATTTTATTTTATTTATTTTTTTTTTTTTTGGAACATGTCCACCACACTCATTTGGGTGTTTGACATGGAATGGTCCGGTTAGTACTGGATAGTGTCAGGTCTTGCTTTTCTTAAACTGTCAGAAAGGGAACAAAAGGACAAAGAACCAGGATGTACTGTTTGAAACTGATAGCCTTTTGTAATAACAAACTGAAAACCATCACTCCAGACCAAAGGTACTAGTGCGGCAGTAAATCAGTCGGTGCAATTAGCCTGTTTTACATACCCTGAATCTTGAATCAATAACTTGAAAGTTTCAGAATGAATACAATTCTTTCCAAAGGTTTCCATTATTATAGTTCTTGGAAAGACAGTGGATAATTGTTTCTGTGTGATTCCTTATAAAGCAGAGCATACTTCTCTCCCGCTTGTGTTAAAACTTGTGTACAGAAAACAGTGAAGATCATGGACATCTTCTATTTGTTTGTGCATTAAACACATTGCTGTTTTCCATTAAGAGGCAAAAACAATAAACATCAAATGTCTTTTGGTAACAGAATCTGGATAATTTAAAGCATTCTTGCTAAAAAAAAAAAAAAAAAAAAAATTGATACCAGTGTTTTCACTGGGCTTGCTGCCCTAGTTAAATTTATGTGCACCCATTATACTGCCAGACTTCCCACTTAATTAAAAAAAAAAAAAAAGAATTTGCAAAACTTCTGATATTCAGACCCTAACTAAATTTCTAGTTATGTACATTGTTCCCCATTCACTGTGTGGGTCTTCATTCCTCCCTGCTGCTAAAGACTAAACAGGAAACTGAAAAAAGTTGACAGATTGCTAACAATAAGTACTGTAGCTAAACTCAATGCTTATCTTTCACCTAAAAAATGCTTTGGGATATGTGGCAATATGTGGGCTTCCTTTTCCAAATAATTCCAAATAAAAAACTGTTTTAAAACTACTGTTAAAAGCCAATTTCAGATGGCCATAATTAATAGTGTAATGCACCAATGTATGTATGTATCAATACAGTTATTTGCATAGTATAGACACCCATCTTGACAAGAATCTTGTTATGAGTAGGGATTTTTGTTTCTTTGATAAATGCATTTATTAAATTTGACAGGTTCCACATTCTTTTGGTCTAGTTAGGTAGTGTTACTAGCAATTTCTGTAAGCACCACTGTTTAGTGTTCTCTTTCATACAAACAATAGTTTTTACGACCGTGTGTAAAGAGAATAGTCTACTTTTCTACCTTTACCCCAATTGACCTTATGTTTGGAATGCCATGCCTTATTCATTTTGGTTTTGATTTTGATCTCCTTTCTGCTCATGTGAAATTGACTGTGAAGATTGATTGCTTTCCAGAATCACAGGTTATGAAACAGCAGAGGAAGCCAAGATCTTGGTACAAAGAGAAAACAGTAAGGGATGGCGGTATCAGTAATTTGTATTAGATTAGGTGGGGCTGGAGAGTTGAAAGGTCACATTGTCACATGATTTTAATGGAACAAGGCTGTTCAGTCCCGACACGTCTTTCCTGGATTTTCCAGATCAGTTTAAAGTGAATAATTACAAGTGTGGAAGTTTAACAAAACAGAGCTTATCTTTGTTTTGTTTAATATTCCCATTACTGTGTGTGCAATTTTACCATGACAATTTATTTTAAGCGTCTCTCCTCAAAAAATGTAAACAAAATATCTCCATCAAACATGGCTGTGCAATGTTTCTTAGTCTGGCGTAATGTTTTGCTGACCCCAATCAGACCCACTGTGGAACAGCCCTTCCGTCACATAAGGCCTTTCTGCAGCGCCTGTGCTGCTAAAGGAGCCTGTATTTAAAATAAGAAATCCGTATGTCATGTTCATGTATTTTAACTTTTAATTGTTCGGGATGTGTAAGCAGTTCATTTGATGGTGAGACCTGCCAGAACTTCTTGAATAAATGTTAACGTTCAGCAACTTGCCTTTGTAGTAATTCATAAGGTGATGTTATTTTGTACTGTACTTGGAGCACTTTCACTGATTGATTGATTGATGTGGATTGAAGTGCAGGATGCGCATTGAACCAAGATCACTTGAAATAGTGGTCGCGGTTCGCTTGGAACGAGTCTCGGTACGATTGCCACTGCTCCATTTCAACATTTTGCAATGTGAAACAAAACGTATTCCCGTTCACTTGGAAACAAACCGCTCCAAACAGCGAAGCAAATCGTGGAAGTGTTGTATTTCAGCAGCACCAAGGAAAGTGTCTCTCCTTGTCGCACATAGGCAATGCAAGGATTGTCAAAAAACACACATACACGGCAGACAGTAACACCATAATGTCATGTACACAACAGCACAAAAAAGAATACTATGGGGTTGATTTACTAACTGGCGCAATAGTGTTTGAGATTTAATTACTATTGCAGCAAGCGTGTTCTTTAAGTATTATTATTATTTATTTCTTAGCAGACGCCCTTATCCAGGGCGACTTACAATTGTTACAAGATATCACATTATACATTATTTCACATTATACAGATATCACATTATTTTTACATACAATTCCCCATTTATACAGTTGGGTTTTTACTGGAGCAATCTAGGTAAAGTACCTTGCTCAAGGGTACAACAGCAGTGTCTCCCACTGGGGATTGAACCCACAACCCTCTAGTCAAGAGTCCAGAGCCAGAGCCAGAGTCCAGAGCCCTAACCACTACTCCACACTACTGCCCCGATATAATAGCAAAACTGTCACAAACAAAGTAAAGCATCAAATGAAAATTGAATAATGATTTAGCACATGTGTTACATATGGCTTTATTATAATTGTGCAATATACACTCGCAGGGAAAAATTGTGCCAAGACAAAGTGGTATAGTCTGTACAGACATTAGTCTGATGCATTTGCACTGCTCAGTCTGATTTTAGTAAACCAACTTTTGTTGCATCTGTATCTCACCACACTGTCATGCATACAACATTTACAACAAGCTATTATTATTATTATTATTATTATTATTATTATTATTATTATTATTATCTAAATTGCAGTTGGTTGAATGTACAAGTACATCTTTTTCACAATCATGATTGTCTCTAGTATTTCCTCCAAAAGAACAGTGTTTTTCCAACAATTACTTGACGCACCATATAAACCAAAATAACACGAACAGCAGCACAGCCACAGCATGTAATGTATTCTCCATGTTGAGCATGGTGGAAAATGTTTTTTCCAGGGAGAACTTCTGCTCTAGTAGTAATCAGCAACAGAGCCGAGTGTGTTTGGAAAGTGCAATGTGAAACCAATAGCACTCTACTCTGGGTGAAGCTGCAAGTGAGCCAAAGTCCTGGGTTGGACGGAGAGAGAGACGAGGGGAGGCATGCAGGGAGTCCTCGAAGGCTTCAGCCAAGCGGACTGCTTCCTCCAGCGTGGTGGGCAGGTGTCAGCTGACCCAAACTTGGGTCTCTGTTCCCAACACTTGCCCGAATTGCTCAATGGCAATTGGCTCCAGCATCTGCTCAGGCATTCGGGTGCTGGGGCAGAGCCACCGGGCCATCTAATCCACCAGTTGTTGCGCCACCACGCAGGGCCTGACTCTTGGGGATCGCTGGCATTCCCTGAACTGGCGACGATACGTCTCCTCCGTAATATCTAGCTGCTGGAGGATAGCCTGCTTAACCAGGTCATAGTCTAAGGTGGCCTCGTGTGTCATTGTTTGATAGGCTACCTGAGCTTCCCTGATTTTAAGTTGGGGCCCAGTTGGGTAGCCCACCATCCCAGAGGCCATCAGCCTCTCAAAAGCAACCAGATAGATGAATGGTGGAAAAAATAATGATCGATTTCCAAAAGTAGCCTGCTTGGCCAGAAGCATCCTCAGCGAATGGGTTTTCAGCAAGATTGGGCAGATGGTAAACAAGTGGCTTTCCTCTTCTAAGTATATAAGAAATTGACACTTTACAGAACAATTTTTTTTGTAAATAAGTTGTTATTGTTGCCAAAGATTAACCATCCATTACTTAGATTTACTTGTTTAATTATTCAATAGGTTATATTTGTGCTTCTACCACCACTTGGCACTAATCAAGACAAAAAGTAAGGTAAGACATTTTTTTAGAGGAGCTGTGCATAAGCTGATGTAATCGTTTTCAATAATTTAGTAGCATAAGCTATTCAGTACATTATGTATACGTATTACTTCTGTTAGTTTTGATGACTTTTTTTTTAAGGACATTGATGCATCATCTGTTTTTGGAAAACAATACATGGATGGTAAAAAAAAAAGGGGGGGGGGGGGGCGCGGCATCGTCCCAGCCTTATTCATAGCATGCCTTTGTGATACAAGGTGCCGTCAATTGCATTCATTCATTTGTAGGCCTATGCATGCACAGACCAGTCATATAACATGTTTAAATACGATTTCATATAGATAAAAGTTCTCTCATACTAGTATATAATGTTATAGAGCCACAACTCAAATTGTATTGAAAACAAACAATATACTTTATAGAGCTTTTTTGGAAAAAAGGGTTACAGAGAGTGAATGTGTACTAGTCAGAGAAATGGAGAGAACCTACAAAAATGAAAAAAAATATCAGTTATAATGGGTGCATTATATTATCTTTTGAAAGTTTGAGTGATCAACATTTCAGTTTGTTCAATCCATTATACTGGTAACCTTTAGAATTAAAAAAAAAATAATGCACAGGCTATAGTGTCAAGTCAATTCTATACATGTAATATCTTTAATTTTGCAGATGTAATGACTTCTGAGGTCTTGATGTGTTTTTCGCTGACCGCTTGGTGTCAACTGATTCAAAGCCACCAGGTTATATTGGGTGATATTTTGCTAAGCAACGGGAGTGAGAATGATAGAAAACAGTGACAGAGTTTCAGAAGTGCTACGCTGATACTATGTTTTACCACAAGATATAAGCTGGTGACTTAATTAGATTTATACAGCTTACAAGCAGCTGATAGGTGACAATATTCAGTACAGTGCATGAAAAATAAACTATGGTATTTTTAAAAATAGTTATGTTGTTTCTTTGCCAATACATACTTTCAACATTTGTTACAAATTTACTAAACATGAAGTTCTCTGAGGAAACTAGTGCCAGTGCATAAAAAAAAGCTATTTAAGTAAGTGTGACCGGGATTAGCTGAAACAGGTTTAAAAAAGAAAGCCTTATGAAGAAAACTAAGTATTGCATATTGAGGTCAGATATTTCTGGAATGACAATAAGGAGCCATTACTAAGTCTAAAAAGCTCATTTTAAATTACGAATTCTTATTCTTGCTTAAACTGTACCAATCGCTTTTAACAACAACACAAAGATGGACAGCAATAAGCACTTGCCTGATAAATGTCAGGAATACTGTTTTTTATAAAGGTCTATTAACGCCTGCTTCATTACCCCAGCTGTCTGTGTGGAATTTGAGAGTCTCACTTTCAATTATCATGTTACACTTCCAAGCAAAATATTTCAATACTGTAGGTTAGGATTCTTTAAAGCAATTAGGCACTGGTAGGAAAGTAATAAAATACAATTTATAATGTTGTATTTGTTACTTTCAAGGGTCATCTCCTGAACCCTTCGATTTAACTGATTACATAAAGGTCTGTAGTATGTGTCAATTTTTCATTAAGTTCAAGTGCTGCATTAAATTGTTGCAGGTAGAATATTCACGTTTTAAAGTTGGATAAAAGCTTACATTATAATAACCTTGTCCTGCCATGCCTTGCATCAATCACCTTTTATACCCCTGAGCAAATACAGCAAACGATCCACGATTGGGAGTGGTTCAGATAAATTAAAATTTACCAGTATAACAATGTATAAATGTAATAATATTTTTTTCTTGAAAAAAGTAGTCTAGCAACAAGCAACGTAGAAATCTATTTAAGTGCAACAGTGTTCCATTTCTGTAGTCCGCTATTTTCTGTAACCTTTTGAATTTATTCAAATGCATTTTAAAACAAACATAATGGATATGGGGATAAAATAGCTTAGGAATGTTTTTTTTAATAAATTATTATCATGTAAGTGTTGCAAAAGTGTGTTTAGATCTCTATAAAAGTAAGACAAAAAACGTTTTAGTACCACTAGATCCTTGTAAAACCAGCATACGTTGTAAAGTGCAGACAGGGTAAAGAACAGGGCCTTGTGGGACTGAAGTCATTTTAACAGCTGTTGTTCGTCTTTGCCAATTCCTCCTTCTGTAGCAGACTTTATCTCAAATCTGGGATGAAGTGTGCTGGGCCTCAAACCTGGAGCAAAAGAGCAATGCTAATTTATATGATGATAATTTAAAAATACATGGAAAAGTGAGAGATTCAAGTTATAAATGTATTTAAAAAAAAAAAAAAAAAAGCAAGACGAATAAAGTAATTTAACTTTAAAAAAATGTATTTGCTTGTTGTATTACCGATGTGAAAATCTATTAATTGACTTATAGGATTAGTGTCTGAGCTGACATTCTCTCCCCCCCCCCCTCCCCCTCCTTTTCAAAACAGTCTAATAATATAACATGAGCAGATTTCAGCTACAAAGTTCCCAGTATATTTATCCTTCCGCTCGGGACACTAAACATCATTTGTGAAGCAGGTATTGCTACATGTGTACAAAGCCTTCCGTAAGTAAATGTTTATATTTTTATATAGTTGTACATACATAAACAGTTTTAGGTATTGTTTCTCATTTTGATGTCACTGAAGTGCACAGCAGATCTGGGTTAGTCTTCAAATTTGAAAGTGTTCTGTTTTTGCTGGTGCCATTGTTATCTTGTTTTACACAACTAATGAGTTTATGACTGACTTAGACTCAAGTGCTATAATATGTACGTCCTTCATCTGCATTTTCAATTCATATATTCATTAACCTTTAGGGTCACGCTAGCAATAAATGATAGTATTTTTGTGCTTTTTTTAGAAATAAGTTGCAATCTTTCAGAATCTTTTTTGAAGGTTAAAAAAAAAACACATTATGCCATTGTTCGTACCGATTTTGAGCAAAAAAGTAATCCTTTTTTCCCCAAATTAGTAAAAAAAAATGTTTTCAATTGCTACACTTGAGAAACAGTATCTGTATTTTCAAAACCAAGCCTTGATGTTTAAACTCCAGTGGTTACTCAAAGTACACTTGATGTTGCAGTGTAATGCTTTGACTCAATTTGCCCATTGAAACAACTGAAACTTGCGTCTTACAAAAGGTTTGTCACAGGATCTATCGAAGTTAAAGACGATGTGTCAGTTTTATTTCTGTGTTATCATAGTGATACAGCTAGTGTCTTTCTGTGGGTTTTTTTTTACCATCGGTCCATTCCAAGAAATGCCCAATATTTTGGCAAGCCCAAGATGTTTTAAGCAGATGATTCAATCCTTTTACATTTTCATGGAATGGTTCATCAGTTTGCTTCACAAATACAAGCAAACAATAATTGTTAACATACATTTCAAAATGTCTCACTGTGCATGGTTTTCTTATGGATGCTTTATCATATCGCTTCTTTATCATATCTGCGGATGGAAAGGAACTAGATACTAAAAGTAGAATGGAAAAGTAGTAAAACAAAAAACAAAAAAAGAGATTGCTGTGAAAGCATGACCTTCCTGCAGCACTCCTGCTTTCTCAGTCTCTGCTGTGTGCATGTCCCAGACCCTCTCGTGTCTGAGGCTGTCACTAAAATACAATTGAGGTTCAAATAACCAGTTACCCCCCAATTGATGCATTTGGGTTTTGAAATGCCCACATGCATATTTGAATGGCTCCAGACATTCATGGGCGTACTTCTTTAATGAAACTGTATACAATAATTATACATTTCAACTTGTAAATAATATGTTTGTTATATGCAGTACATGGCACTAGCACAGACTTGGCACTACCACAGTCAGCCTGTATTACCATTATATAAGACTGTGGCCACTCACTCCATCACAGATAAATATTTACTCAAGTGCTGCATGTGTCTGGAGAACCACTTATCCAATTGTGATCAAAGTGGCTAATTTTTTGCACAAAGTATGGAGTGTATTAGAATCTAGGGGTACGTTATATACAGGGGTTCACATAAATGGTATGCATGCGCACCAATAAAAAACAAATGCAGACTTCCATATTGTTTTTAACACGCAAATGCGTACCGTCAGAACATTTTAACAGGAAAGCTTTTTTTAATGTAGGCAGCAAGGGTGCTCACGCTTACAAGGTCAAGCATATTATCTGGCTGTGACCCATACCTGCCTAACCTCCAGATTTTCTACTGTCTCAAGATCTCTGGGATCTGTCAAGGACCTCGGAGTAACTGAGTTTATTATATAATTAAATACTAGTCCCCATATTTCAAGGCGGGAAGGTTCCAATTCAATAAAAAGTCCATCCCTGCTAGCGCTGTCATTGGCTGCTTCAAAGTTTTAAAAAAATTAATTTAAGAAAGGAGAGCAATAGGTGGAATTACTCCCAAGCACGGATGAGAGGAGCCTACTGGTGCTAAATTATTAAATACTGCCCTAATCAAGACCCCCCCAGAACTTCTCACACGACACGAACCTTCTCTCCTGTGTATGTGTATGAGTGTGGGTGGGTCATTTGAGTAGTCCAGACCCAATGAGAACCTATCATCTATGGTTGCTAACAAATACAAAATAATAGCAATAAATTAAACATGTCTACTGGCGCCAGAATTTTTAATGTCGCTCACACTATACGAGGTACCGTGGCGCAAGGAATCTAGCTCCAAATTTGCACCTCTGATCCTTGATATCCCAGTTGTTTGAATTGTTGGAAGGAGGTGGAGCTAGACAGCGACTTGGATAATGACCAATTATCTGGTGAGTACCAAACCATTTGTGCTGGTAATCATGATAACCTAATGATAAAAGTTATGTGAACCCCTAGTTATATAATTTAAAGCATTTACGTCTGTGTGTGTGTGTGTACAGTGGATGTAGGTCATGGTGATCTACTTTTTCATGTTCGTGATTGGTCTAATTTTGTGTTTGCATTTGGTTCTGGGGGATGTTTGTCACTGACTGTTTTAGGTGGAATAAAAATATTGCAGTGTTGCCAAACTATAAATTGGTCATTCATGTTAATTCAAGACTTATATGTACACTTTTTTTTTTTTATTTGTAACTGTGGCAAAATGGTTAATAGTGTGCAGGTGCAGGTGATTAAAGAACAGACAGACAATTGTAATCCAGGTGAAAAGGTTTGTTTTATTTGTTTTTGTCCAGTGCCTGATGGCGAAACAAACAGTAAACAATAATGAAGGTAAGTATACAGTGATGTGTATTACTTAATTTATAATCCCCGGGTTTGCCCCGCAAATAATAGTCCTGTTTTTATTATACTCCCACACAAAACACATACACAAGTCTGTTAGTGCGTGAATTAGTGCTAGTGGTGTAAAATACAGTTTATAGTGATACGAGTGCAGTGCTGTTCCGGGTTTGTGCTGGCGACAGCTCCGGAACGTGTTAGCTGTCTAGTGCTATATAACAAAAACACAGACAGTTACTAAACAGACATGAACAAACAAACAAAACACTCACAAATATTTTCCTGAACGCTTTCTCTGCGTCTCACACGGTCCGTCCAGTCGCTCAATAAAAACCAAGCGAAGGAACTGATTACAAATCACCGTCCCCTTTTTATGCTGTCACGCATGACCCCTTGGTAAACGAATGCAGCTGCCTTAACAATCAGCTGCTGCTACATTGTTTACCTTCCAGGTCAACACGTTCTTGCAACAGAGTCTCGCCTTCTTCCAGACTGGCCGACTCCCCGACCCGGGAAAGAACTGTCAGTCCAGCCCGTCAAAAGAACTCTGTCCTCGCTGCGTAGCACCCTCACAGATCGGGAGGGAGATTTACCACCATGATTTATTATATTTCTGTCACAGTAACTTATTTATTTTTTGAAGGGGAAAACAATTATTTAAATACCACTCAAGTAAATACCTATTAAATATGTCTCCATTGTTTTTAAAGAAAATAATGAAATGTGACTATTCTATGCCTTAGTCTAGCCATAACAGCATCAAATCTGAAGTCCAAACATTTCCTATGCATTGTAATTCACTTTCACCTCATATATTTTCTTAATTGCTGATTTTATCAGTGGCTGACAGCAATTTTGAGGCTTGGTGCTTAATGTTTAAGTATTTTTGGCAGTTACTGCAAGGCTGAGGCAAATTGATCAAATGTTGTACCACCAAGGAGCACATGGCTTTCAATTGCAGAAAACTGATAAGGCAGTTGCTTGATTTTTAAAATAAGCAAATGTTAGCAGAACCACATTTTTCAGTCAAGGAGAGTATTGTAAAAGAACAACATGGAGCCTCCCCAAAGACAACAGGAAAACGTACTTCGAATAACTTTCTTTTCTGCTGTTCTGCGTACCCTGTGGGAATTAATTTTGTCAGTTTAGGAGTAGACAAAATGACCATTCATTAATATGAATTAAATGTTTGCTTTAGCTTTCCTCCCACGCTGATCATGTTTCTCTGGTTAGAAAACCCTACAGTCCTTAATGACAATCAAGCAATCAATATTTATTTTATATAGCGCCTTTCATAGTGGACCACCATCACAAAGTGCTTTACAAGATAGTGAGGAACAATGCAGAATACATTAAATACAGTGAAATACAGGACATAGTACGTTAAATACAACATTAAAAGCAATGCAAACACATTAAATATAGGCATAATATTGCCAAGCAGAATCATACAGATAAGATGGAGTAAAAAAACTGAAATAGCAATGTAGACAACATCTAATAAGATACCAGACTTAGTGTATTAAAAGCAAGAGAGAACAAGTGAGTCTTGAGAGTTGATTTGAAGCAAGCGATTGTTGGAGCTGCACGCACTAAAGCTGGGAGAGAGTTCCAGAGAGTCGGGCCATGAAGCTAAAACAGCGCTCTTGGAGGGACTTGTAGGCAAGCAGGAGAATTTTGAAAGTAATCCTGAACTTAACAGGTAGCCAGTGCAGTTGGGCAAGATGGGGTAATGTGATCATTTTTTTTTTACATCTGGTAAGGATCCTAGCAGCGGCTTTTTGAACCAGCTGCAGTCTGGTTATGGCGCGTGACGGAAGACCACCATAGAGAGAGTTGCAGTAGTCCATTCGAGAGGAGATGAATGCATGACAGAGCATCTCTGCATCTGGGAGGGAAAGGTAGGGACGGACCTTTGAGATGTTTTGAAGGTGGTAGAAGGAGGATTTGACTACAGAGGAGATTTGGGCATCAAAGGAGAGGTTACTATCCAGAAGTACACCAAGGCTTTGTACAGTGGGGGAAGGCAACAGCAGACAGATTCTTAGGTTCAAGGCAGCAATATTAAGATTCTTGAGTTGAGTTTTCGATCCTACTAGAAGTAGTTCAGGTTTGTTGGTGTTGAGCTTAAGAAAATTGGCCTCAATGTCTTGGATGCAAACTGAGAGCCAAACCATGGCAGAGGGACATCCAGGGTCTAGTTTTAGGTAGAGCTGGGTGTTATCAGCATAAGAGTGAAACATGAGGCTGTGTTGGTGGATAAGGTAACCCAAGGGAAGTATATAGATGTTGAAGAGAAGAGGCCAGAGAACAGATCCCTGGGGGACACCGCACATGACCGGGTTTGTGTCAGCACTGCTTCCATCATAGAAAACAGACTGCATGCGTCCAGATAGGTAAGAGGACAGCCAGGAGAGACAGGTTCCAAGGGTCCCAGCATACTTCTGGAGGTGGTCAAGAAGAATGGTATGATCTATGGTATCAAAAGCAGCAGTTAGGTCAAGGAGGACAAGGACAGAGGGAGCAGCAGCATCAGCATTGAGCAGGAGATCATTTACAGTCTGGGGCAGAGCAATTTCGGTACCGTGAGGTGGCCGGAAGCCAGACTGCAGAGATTCAAGCAGATTGTTATCTGCAAGATGTTTTGTCAGCTGGCTGGCTACAGCCCTTTCAATTTTGCTCTTGTTACTACCATCTATGACTTTACAGTATTCATACACTCTTTTGTTAGACTATAAGAAGGGGCTTTATTTTCTAAATATACAGTGAAAGAAAAAAAAAATCTACTTTTTAAAAATTTGAAACAAACAGCTTGTGCATGCTTAAAGACCAAGGGGTCCATTCAACTGATCTAAGTGGTGTGAAATGTGATGGTAATATATACTGTATTAGGTAAGATTTACTGGAATTGTATTGTTAGCTCTGTGTACTCAACTAGAGTAAACTCTTTGACATTATAACCCAAACTCATTCAAACTATCCAAACACTTTGGCTAAGGCCTTTACCAATAAGCTTCGGTAAATATCCGAAAAGCAATATATTTCTTCATAGTTCCAGACATTTACCACCTTATTTGTTAAATGTTGACAGTTTACCGGTAAAACTTTAAGATTTACCAGATTCAAACTTTTACTGTAACACATGCAAGAAAGGTAGAACAATAAAAACTCAGACCATTGAACTTAATAATGCACTGAAATCCAACGAGAATAGAAAGCACAAGAGTTTATGTAGTCTAAAGATCTTTCTATATAATTGGGGTGTGGATAATCAAAGTCAAACAGTATGCACATATAACTGGTGTGCTATGAAAATGCAGTTGGTCAGTAATTTTTTTTAATTTTTTGTGCTTTAGCTGGGACGCATCTAATGTGTCCATAGCCTCTTTGAATATATTTTCTTTTAAAACAAAAAGCAAAACAATCATTGTGAAGTGGCGTCCTGATAGCGCAATGTAATATTGCCAGTAAAAACAGAAAGCTTCTAAAATTACTGTTCACAAGGATCTTTGAGGCCATAGTGTAAACACTAATTTACTGATTTGACTTGCAGGAGCAAGTGCCTAGTTAAAAGTCAGGAACTTCAATCTGGTGATGCTGCAGCAGGCTGGAAGATTCAAATTGTATAGATGTTTGAGCCATTCCAGTTTTTACTGTAAGCTAAGTTGTGCCTTAGATCCATCTGCAACTGCTGTTGAGATCTCCATTCAATCTGTGGCCATAGTCAGACTCCCCGTTTCAATCAGCAGGGAAGAATTCAGTCTGGTCCCTGGCATTTTTACAGCAAAGCTCCCATGACCAGCTATTTCTGATATGAACTTGGATTGCCCAAAAGCAAAGACATGTACTGTGTCAAATGAAGACAGTGTGCAGTTCTATTACATTTTGAAAATGATCTGCTGCTGATGGAAACTAACAGGATTGATTTTAACTCTGTCTAAGACACACAAGCTTAAACAGACACCAAACATAGTTTTTTGAAGTTAATTTTAATAATGTGACTGGATTTGTCTCCGATAACACCGTGTAACAATTTTTTTTTTTTGGTTCCTGGGTAGTAAGTGTTATTTCCTAATTGCTTATGCCTCAGAAGTATAGAAAATGGCTATTATTCCCCACAAACTTTGCTTTTGTGACCAGGACAGTGATATTTTGAAATTTACCTATTTTCCAGAACATTCCAGATAGATTCAGTGCTGAGTAAACTTGGAGTAACTTCTAGAACTTTCTAGAACTTTCCAGTAATATAAATAGTAGTATAAATACAGGGGCCTTAAGCCCACCAGTTCAGTTTAGTTCCAGCTGCCTAAGTGGATACATATCTGCATTTTTCTGAGATGGCATCAAGAGGCTGCAAGCATCCGGCAGACGCATTTTGCTATGTCTGCGGCCAATTTATCAAGACAAGAGCGAAAAAGTACTCAGTGGAAGCATCTACAAGGCATATTTCGGCATGCCTGTCGGGGATCAAGACAAACCCTGGGCACCTTATTTCACCTGCGAGCACTGCAAAAAAACTCTGGAAGGTAAGATGGACAATTGTTGCTCGGAATTTTATGTTATAAAATTTGTTAATTTTTAAAATTGTAAAAGTTTTTAATTTTAAAATGTTTTACAATTTTCAATGTTATTGAAAAAATATATATGAAAAATGTTGCGAGAATCTCTTACACATTAGTCATGGGTGAAATAAATGTATTTTTGTAGGATGGTACAGAGGGGAAAAGAGAGCCATGAAGTTCACTATCCCAAGAATTCGGCGGGGACCCACTGACCACTCAAGCAACTGCTACTTCTGCATGGTGGACCCTTCCAAGCGGACCGAGTTCTCTGTGGGGAGGAACAACGTCAAGTGGGAGCCACTGGTGGACCCCCGGAAGGTGCTGATGCCACCACTGCACATCAAATTGGGCCTTATGAAACAATTTGTCAGAGCTCTAGATAAGGAGTCGGCAGCCTTCAAGTACCTTCAAGACTTCTTCCCTAAGCTGTCTAAGGCAAAGGTCAAAGCCGGTGTCTTCGTTGGACCACAGATAAAGAAGATCCTGGAGTGCAATGAATTCCCCAAGAAGCTCACTAGTAAGGCGAAAGCGGCTTGGAACAGCTTTGTCGCAGTGGTTCGGGGCTTCCTGGGCAATCACAAGGCCGAAAACTATGTGGAGCTTGTTGAGACTCTGGTGAAGAACTACGGCACAATGGGCTGTAGGATGTCCCTCAGAGTCCATATCCTTGATGCTCATCTTGATAAATTCAAGGAGAACATGGGAGCATACTCGGAGGAGCAAGGCGAGCGCTTCCACCAGGATATACTGGACTTTGAACACCGCTACCAAGGACAGTATAACGAGAACATGATGGGAGACTACATTTGGGGGCTGATTCGTGAAAGTGATTTACAGTATAATCGTAAATCTCGAAAAACTACTCACTTCTAAATCTTTTGTAGTCATTTTTGTATTACTTTAGTATAAATACATGTTAATTTGGATTCATATGTTGTTTTTTTCTGACTTTATGTGAACGAAAAGACACAAATTCGCCCGTTTTCTCATTGGAAATAGGTAAATTTCAAAATATCACTGTCCTGGTCACAAAAGCAAAGTTTGTGGGGAATAATAGCCATTTTCTATACTTTTGAGGCATAAGCAATTAGGAAATAACACTTACTACCCAGAAACAAAAATTGTGTTACATAGTGTAATGCCAGTTACATGATCAAGGCATACAATGACATTCTTTGAGGTTTACTGCCAAATTCAGTACATTTGACTTGTAATGCACACATAATGGCCCTTGCCAGCAATATCTGGGCAAATAATTTTCCGAAAGCAGACAAGCTGTTTGCAACCGTTAAAAAAAAAATTGTTTAAACATTGCCTAAGCAGAAAACTATGTTTTAAAGACCACCTGACAGAAGCCTTCCAACAAGAAGGCTGTACTGTACTGTGGCAATGTGCCCTGCCCCTGTGTGCATATTATGTGTTGTGTGTTGCGTGTTGCGTGTGTTAATGTTGGTGTATAGATTGGTACACGGGATATAAACGGGTCTGTGTTTCACGTGTGATTTAAAAGGTAGATTTGTATTTAGGCACGAGGAGGGCACAAATCATTTCACGTGCTGGTTAAATGTAATATGTGAGCACGGGGTTGCACAGAATTAATTCACGTGCTGGGATTCAAGTGAATAATTAATTAGTAATTGAATCCCAGCACAACAGTATATATAGATGCACGTTTCTTGCAGTCGGGGTTGGGTGTTCGAGAGTGGAGAACGGGAGAGAGAGAGAGAGAGAGAGGAGTTAAAATAAATAAGATCGTAAATATAAGTGTTTGTACTCACCGTGTTTGTTTGTCTCTCCGTGCACCGTTTGTTAAGTGTTTAGTACGTTTTGTTTGTCTATTTATTTTGGCGCAAGTGCGGTGTCCTGTTTTGTTTTGTGTTCAAACCTTTTATTTTCTGTGCTGTTAATTATTAAATGCTGAGCGCGATCACGCACTCAGCTTAACCAAAATCCAAGTCTCTGTGTGTTACTTCCTGGCTCTGGTCTGACACCACCCACTCCGGCCGTCTTTGTGACATGTACCCATACAGTTGTCACCTGAGCCATGCATAACACCATGGGGCACTTGGTATTCTGCTGCTGAATATCTTTCCAAATGCATCCCTTTTTATGCAGGCTTCATGGAAAAGGAAATGCACATTTCACCAAACTGTAGTGTTAAAGGACCTCCTGAAATTGCTCAGAGATGTGCAAAGTTTAAAATCTCAACTCTCCCTAATTGCGAAGCATGCCAAGGGACTGGTGGATCTGATTCAGTGGTTTGAAAGCTGTGAAGTGAGAGTCCATCAAACATATAATAAAGTTGCAGAATTAATAAATACATACCGAGCAATGGCACAAGAGGTACACAGCACAGACGCCACAATAAACAAATTATGTGTAAAAACCTTCCATGATGTTTCTGAAAAACTGACTAATTACTACAACCCGGATCAATGCAAAAAGAAACCACTTTTTTTTTTATTTAATTTTTTTAAACCAGCTCATAACTTTCTGATGGCAGTAAGGATATTCGACCCACAAGAAGTGTGTAGTTTGGATCTCGAAGCCCTCCCATTATATTCTATTCCAGGACTTGATGCTGACTGTAAATCAGAAATGGACAAATACCTCCCATATGCAAAAGAAAACGGCAGGAGAATGACTTTGAATACATTTTGGATTAAAGCTGAAGAATTATTTCCCAATTTAACATGAAAGGCTAAAATATATTTGTCAGTTGTTACCAATTCTGTAGATGCTGAAAGAAGTGTTTCTTCTTATGGCCAAGTTTTTACAGAACAACATCAATCTATGAAAGAAGGCAGGGTTAACCAACTGACTGTACTTAAGTTTATTAGCAACATTTAATGCATGGGACATTTTCTTTCATGAAACTGTAAGTGACACTTAATGTGCTGCTTGCAAACAACCTTGCATTATGATTATGATGTTATATTTGTAAAATATATTACAGCATTGATGTTATGATTTCAGTATTTTATATCAATTGTTCCGGGAATCCGTGCTGTTTTTTTAAATATTTTGTTGACAAATTCCTACTAGTAAACTGAAACATTTAAATTATTTATTTACACATTCTAAGAAATAATATTGAATAAGATGTATTAGTAATAAAAGGGATGCATGACTAAATAAATATCTGTAGCTGCTGCTGCCGCCTAATCAACGCGCCAATGCGCGTTAATAGAATGACTAATTGTGATGAATAAAGGAATTGGGAGATTATTAATCATCAAGTGGTTTAATTAAGCAGACTACATGACCATCTTTCTCTCTATCAGCATCCCTTATCTAGGCACCATACATTGGATTTTGGGGGATATGAAAATAATGTGTGTTTACTTAATATTATAATATTGTCTTGGCTAAGGGTTCTTATCAGTCTGACTAACTTGATTTGTATGTTTTATTGGATGTTTAAGCTGAGGATTTACTGCATGTGGTTTTATTTTATTTAGTGCAATCAACATATGTACCAATGTCTTAAATCCTGAGTAGATCAGGTTCTTACCTCATCTGTTGTCATTTCAATGTCTGAATTAATCTGCTTAGGCATGTTTTTGATTTTCATTTTTTCTTTTGTTTGACACATTGGATTGAGTAAATGGAACCAATGCATTTTTAAAATTATTACATTGATTGCATCTTAATGTATTTATACATAATTATATATTTCACAACCTCTTATCCAGGCAAACGAATGTGAAAATTGCCAAGTTACAATATATAATAGAACTGCAACTATGTCCAATACATTTTGAAAATTGCATCCATATGCTTTGCATGAGATTATTTTGTCAAACAAAATCTTAGGTGATGTGCCAAACCCTATAAGCAAGGCTGTCTAGCATACAGGAAACTAATTCAATATGAGGTCAATTACAGTACAAAGCAAGTGAAAGGGATATCTTCAAAATACCTACTGTATGAACAAAGTGAAGGGAAATTCCATTTTCATATGAACAGCTTTTTATTCAATACAGAATAAAAGTTTTAAATGCCTCAATAGCAGGGACAAGCGACTGCAGTGGGATAGCCTACTTATTCTCGTTATTTACAGTATCTCACTTTTTTAGGTAAGTGAAGAAATCTTTTTGTACAAACTCCATATGTATAATAGTCATTAGTAATAACATGGAAGCTTGCTTGTGGAATGTTACGTGAACTGTAGATATTAAATATTAAAATACATTTCTAGCAGCGATTCTCATACATTTATTGAGTACATGACTGAAGATGACCAAATAACACATGAGACACAGAAGTGTGTCCTGTAAAGCTGACCAGTAAGAGAGTTTGTTTTTTCTTCAGTTACTCTATACCAGCAGATTACTAAAGAAAGAAGACAAGAGTGCCTTGATACAAAAATAGTTTTGGTTAAAGGCCAGTACATATCTTTTTCCAGTTCCATTCCAAGAATAGAATAGAACTGTTGGACACCTGTGGTATTCTTAATTTGCTCTGCCCTCTGTGTGAACTCCACCAATTTACCTTGTGCTCAGTGCATGATGAAAGGGATTAAAAGTCAGAACCCTTCTGCATCATTATTGTGCAAATCATGTCAAGGATATTTCGCATACTGTTTTATATGGCAAAAGGCAATTTACCCACCCTTCTTGGCATTCTCACATTTTGTCAGAACATCCAATCCCTTGTCATATCATTAAGCTGCATATGAATACAATGATATCATGAATCCATGGCAAGTTGATGCATTTTAAGGCATAATGTAAAATTTAGCCAGTTGACTGAAACATTTGGTCAGTTTAGTGACCAGCAAGTCTGAGTGCCACACGCATGCATCTCTGGTGAAAGGGTTGGTCTGTTTTGTAAAAACGACTTTGATTCATGCTGCATTTTAAAGTTATTGTATCAGCAACTTATGAGAAACTGGTTGACTCTATGGCCTTCATACAACTGGAGTTCTTATCATCCTGTAGTGTTTCACTTTATTTTCCAAAGAGTGATGATGTGTGTGATCTGGTATTTTGTGAGTGGGAGACTTCATTAGTCTGTTATCCCTGTAGAGGGTGGATTTTACACGACAGCATATTGTACATGCGTTGTTGGTAGATACCGTGCCACAGTCAGTGTTGCTAGTGAACCCTCCCTGTTCACATTGTAAACCTATTTCATAAGCAATTTGTAAATCCTATCTTTTCTCCATTGCTCTTAATCTCCAAACTTTGTCTGTTATGACCCCAGTGTATTTTTTTTTGTATAGTTGGGAGTTTGTAAATGAAGCAGAGGAATGTACAAATGTGATGGACTACTTTATATAGGCCTAACCTCCCAGTGAGGTAATTCATTATCTTGACAGCAATATTACAGGATTATTAATGGCTCCAAGTGTCTGTGAAGCCTGACCGCTGTGAATAAACATTGGTTTAGTTATGTGTGTGTGTGTGTGTGTGTTTTTCCACCCTGTGGAATGCATGCTAACACTTTATATTTAAATGTACTAGAATGATTAAATATCCATATATTTCAAAACACCACAATAGGACCCCATAAGGTATGGGTACAAGGATGATTTGATCAGTAGGCATGCAGATGACACTGCAATGTTAAATGTATTCATGTGTTAAACTAATCGTTTTAAGAGAATTTATTTATCTGGAAATAAAAATAGCATCAATAAGAACAGTTCAATTAAGTTACTTTTTTTTCATTCCCCACATTTGGTTGAAAATGTAAAATGAATGATTTTTGAACAAACTAATAATGATTTTTATAAATCAGCATTATCTTGTAAATCAACTGTTGTCTTTGTACCACACATAGCAGATGCACTTCACTGAGCTATTCTGTGTGATCACGTCTAGGTATAAGTGCATAACAGTCCTACAGGTTTCTTAAAGGGGAGGTGTGGCAGGATGGCTTTGTGGTGACGTCCCCAGATCAGGAAGTACACACACAAACACACACACACACACACGCCCTGCCCCCTATTTACGTGCCACATACCCCCCCCCCCCCCCCCCCCCCCCTTGTGCGCAGCTCACATGGCCCCATCGGCCACCTCCACCTTTAAAGTCCCAAAAGTCCTTGCCCAGGAACAGAGGCAACTATGGGTCTACGGGTGGCGGCCACGGTGTGAGGCCCTTCTCTAATGACAACGAACAGGCTGGCTCCACTGGTAGGGGCAACGCTGGCAGCGACAATGCTTCCAGTGGCAATAACAATCCCAGGGCAGTGACAAACAGGCATATCCGGGCAATGCGGGTAATCTCCCTCTGGCAGTGGAGGCGGGAGCAGTGGGTAGTCTTCCTATGGTGGTGGAGGTGGGGCAGTAGGTAATCTTCCTCCTGCGGTGGAGGCTTGCCCTCCCCCCTCTTGGGCTTCGGACGCTCGGCCTCCTCCTCTTGGGTGCTAGAGACACAGGCTCCCCCTTTTGGGTGATGGATGCTTGGGCAGGTGGCCCTTCATTTCCCTTCTGGAAAGGACCTTCACCGGAGCCCCACTCTTCATTCCAAAAAAAAACACTTCTTCAAAAACAATATTACCCACAGTACCTGTTTTGGCCTGGGTGCGTTGAGGCGCTGTATCCCACTGCTTCCACCGTGTGGCAGGACAGCTTTGTGGTGATGTCACCAGACCAGGAAGTTCACAAACACACACACACACACAGGTACTGCGAGTTGAAGCGCTGGTGCACATATTTATTCAAAAATAAATAAAATGGACAAACAAAAAAACAACACAGCTCACAGAGCAAAATAAAAGTTTGAACACAAAAACATTGATGCCAAAACAAGCATCATGCTAGTCCTTCCAGCACGAGTAGCAATTGTTTTATTTAAAAGCTTTACCGCCTGTGTCTCTCTCATGTTTTCCACTCTGTTCCGCCAGAGCTGCAGGTTTTTGTACAGGTGGCCATCTCCAGATCTGTGATAAATTAATAAATCTGGAGATGACCACATTCTGCACGCGTTTAAAGGGATGGGGCTTTAACCTAAAATAATATATTAATAATAATAATAACCCATTCTTTTTCAAATCATAAACATACAACAATACATTTGTATCCACAGGAGGATAATAATGCTTATCTAATAATGCTTATCTATAGGAGGCTGTGTGGTCTAGTGGTTAAAGAAAAGGGCTTGTAACCAGGAGGTCCACAGCCACTGACTCATTGTATGACCCTGAGCAAGTCACTTAAGCTCCCTGTGCTCCGTCTTTCGGGTGAGATGTAATTGTAAGTGACTCTGCAGCTGATGCATAGTCCACACACCCTAGTCTTTGTAAGTCGCCTTGGATAAAGACATCTGCTAAATAAACAAATAAATAATAATAATAATAAGCTTAAATGGGAATAGACTGTTCTGAAACTCTCATATGGAAGCAGTGTTAAAACATAGCTGCTTTTAATATGAAAAAGTGCCTTTTATTTCTTTTTTCACAAAAAAGATTATGGACTGCTCAAGCCACAACTTGCCACATTAATGCAGAGACTAGCATTCTCAATGGAGTCTTTTAGACAACCTGTACAGTTGTGTTACTAGATGCTGCAGTCAGCTGTTTTCAGTGGTTTTATCCAGCAGCTCAGCCAACAAAAACATATGAGACTGACCATCACTGCTGAAAAATTATACAATGGATCTGGTGCTGCAGGAACTGAAACTGCTCATAGAACTGTGTATCAGTTGTAAGGTCTTTTTGCATTATTATTATTATTATTATTATTATTATTATTATTATTATTATTATTATTATTATTATTATTATTACTGCTATTATTATTATTATTGCTACTATTATTATTATTATTATTATTATTATTATTATTATTATTATTATTATTATTATTATCATCATTATCAGCAGCAGCAACATCATGCTTGCTTATATTTAGTTATGAAGGTTATGTAATAATGGAGAACGCTGCAGTAATGATGCATTCCTTTTTTTTCCTACATGGTGCAGGATTCATTGCACAGCAGCAGTAGCTGCAACAACATGTCTGGTTTTGAGCATGCTTTAGGATTTGTGCTGCAAACCTACGCGGATAAAATCTTAACACTGTCTGCTCAAGGAGAAACATTAAACATCTATGTTTTCTTTAATTATTTTGCAAGAAAATAACAAACCAAATCTTTAAACAAGAGGATTTTTCTTTTGTGCTTTGGAAACTGTTAATATATACAAGAATACTCGTAGTCCAAAGTGACAGACTGTGAGACTTTGTAATACTGCATTTAGAAAGAATGTCCTTGTGAACAAAAGTCTAAGAATTGCCTTGGAATGCTCTAAAAATTTCAAATTGCATTCTTAATGCTCGTTTCTTGTTCTTCTCTTCAGGCCCACGAGTGGAGTAAGAATGATGACCGACTGCTGCAGGCTGTGGAGCATGGCGAAGTGGATAAAGTGACCTCGCTCCTGGCCAAAAAGGGAGTCAATGCAGTCAAACTGGACAGCGAGGGCAAATCAGCGTAAGTCTTTTACATGCTAAAATTCTATGTAGTTAAGAATGCAGCTGTTTGCTGATATTCCATAAAAATGAGAATGATTGTATTAATGTAAAATTCGCAGATGAAAATGACTGTGTTAATGTGTAAAATTCATAGAAAATCCTAGGCATTGTGCTGTGCATGTGTTTCCTAATAAAAAGCAACTAAAAAGCTTCTCTACTGTAGAAAAAGCAATTCACTGAGTAAGAAGGTTGGAAGCCCACTGTGAGATTAATTTAGAGCCGTAAATGCAAAAGCAATTATAGGTGCCTGCTACAGCTTTTTGCTTAAAAGCAGTCCAGGAATCCTATTGCCTATTTTTGTGGTTCCATCGGCCAGGTATAATTATTGCTTTGTTTTTGTTTTTATTTTTTTCACATCAGCGCCATAAAGAAAGCCTCCTTAATTTTTCTGCTTGTCAATAATACATGAAAATGGATTTAAATACAGGCTACCAGCTAGTAAGGTAGAGTAGACCGTCGGAGTTACAAATACCTTGGGAAGGAGTGTTAGAATGCTGCATGCTGACTGGTCCTTCAGTGTTTAAAGCCGTTAAAATATCCAGCACAATTAGGAACTGCTTAGGAACAAAGGCAAATCATTGCTGGTACCCTAGTGTCAGTCCTGTATTGAAAATTAAATCTGCTTGCCAGAGCGGTGTATCAACACCAGTGCTCTGTGTCTGTCAGTGTGTCAGTACTACCCACACACGTAACACATCACCCTGTTACAAAGAACTAGCAGTACATTGCTGGATGCAATGTACTGCTAGTTCTGCACTGGGACTGACACCTCGCCAGCACGGCAAAGGTGCACATGGGACTTGGGGTATAAATATTGGGTGAAATCTGTGCTCCACGAGCCAGTTTAGAGATTGGTGGGAGCTTCTGTCCGACTGGAAAACGATAAAGAAAGTGTAGTGTACGAGACTTTTTGTTTTGTTTTACCCTTTTTATTTTGTTGTATGGTTTTGGTTTTTTCTCCTTTTATTTTCTATCCCTCCCTACCTAGTATCTGTCCGTGTTCCTTCTTTTCCAGCAGTAATATTTTGCTACAGTATTTTAAAATGGAGCGTTTTCTGAAGAAGAGTATTATAAACGTTAGTAATGAAAGGGAGTCAAGCGGCACTCAGGCAAAAGAAGTGCTGACAACAAGGATCCGATCCGCAGCAAAAAACCAAAAACCCGAAAGTATGATCAATATTTGTAATACGGTTTTACCTGGTTTGGTTCTGAAGAGGAGCCATGGCCACAGTGCGTGGTGGGTGGTGCTGGCTAAGGAGAGTTTAAAACCATTGAAAATGTTGCGACACTTGCAGACAAAGCACGGTTCTCTTCAAGGGAAACCTAGCGATTTCTTTCATTGAAAGTTAACAGAGCTAAGTGGCCAGACAAAAGTACTCAGGTTAGTGGCTACAACTAATGAGAAGGCTCTCTGTGCATCTTTTGCTGTGTCACACTGGATAGCCAAAACCTGTAAACCCCACAATATTGGAGAAGCTTTTTTTTATACCATGTGCCAAACAGGTGGTTTTGATTATGATGGGACAAAGTGCTGCCAGCCAGCTTGATTCGCTTCCCCTGTCTAATGACACTGGTGCCAAGCAATCGTCAAGGTAAAGCAAAGTATTTATCTATTTATTTATTTATTTATTTATTTGCTATTCAATTGGATGAAACAACTGATGTGTCAGATGCTGACCTACATTAAATTTGAAGATGATGAAAGCTGGATCAAGAAGCTGGCCTTGCAGTATAAGTCGTGGCAGTCTGGCAGCATTCTATTTATTTTATTAGATAACTTTTTTGATGAGAGCCCCTTTTCAAAGAGTGACTTACAATCCATTCTCACCAGCCACCTGGAAAGCCTTCAGCTACACTTTCGAGAGTACTTCCCTGAAAAGGATCGGAAAGCAGAGGGGCGGATTAGAAACCTACCAAATTTACCACTTGCAGCAGAAGAAACATTGATGGACCTTTCTTGTGACGAGACACTGAAGCTCAGATTTTCTCAGCAGCCTCTTGCTAACTTTTGGATTTCTGTGCGACAAGAATATCCAGAGCTATCATCTGCAGCTTTGAAAGTGCTCATGCCTTTCCTGTCTACCTACCTTTGTGAATCAGGTTTTTCTGCACTCACTTTACTAAAAAACAAGTACATGACTTGTCTCACTGTTGAAGATGACCTTTGCCTTTACCTCAGCCACACAGAGCTTTAGTGTTCATCCATGCAAGCTCACCCCTCCCATTAGGTAAGCAATGTAATTTTTTAAAAAAGTATTATTATTTTTTATACTGTTGGCTGTAAAAATAAGCAATGGCTGTATTTTGGTTTTGATGATATTGCCTTGTAATGCATATTTTACTTAACAATACTAACTATTCTGCAGTAATACAGAGCAGTGAGGTCATGAAGTAATTTTTATTGGTAGAAGGGGGTCGCAGTGCCACGAAGATTGAGAACCGCTGACTTAGCACATTCACAAAAAAAAATGTGACACGGTTTTGCATTTATACTTTTAATTCCAAAAACATTCAAATAAATGTTTACTTAATGAAATCTGTCTGCTAAAACAGTATCTCATTTACAGTAACTCGTTATAGCATCGACAATGTCACTGCAGCAACTTGGAGAACAACAAAGAAAGCCTTCTAATCAGTGTGGCAAAGTGGTTAACTGTGTGCATGTAATGCCGCAGTGATTAATGAACAGACAGAAATGATAATCCAGGTGTAATGATGTTTTATTTTTACAATCCAATTGGTCTGATGACCCAAGTACAACGGTAAAGAATAAACAATGATAATGAGAAGCAATACAGTGGCGTGTATTGCTTTTCTGTAATCCTCAGGTTTGGCCCCAAAATAAACAGTCCCGTTCTTAAACACCCACACGTAACACAAAACACAAATACAAGTCCACAGTGAGTGATAAAGTGCTCGTGGTGTATTTACAGTTCTCCATGATATATTGCAATGTTGTCCGGGTTTAGTGCTGGCCTTTGGCGACAGCATTAACTGTTACAAAAAGAACAGATGACATCGCTCTGTCCCCTTTTGTACCATCTATCATGACTCCTTGGTTAACAAGTGCAACAGCTCCTCCAATCCACGGCTGCCACATAGTTTCCCTTCCGGGTCTATGATTTAGTGTACCGGAGCTCCACCCCCTTTCTAGATGACCAACTTCCACTTAACCCTGGGAATGAATGTCTGGCCATCCCATCCAGGGTACTCTGTTCCCTTTACACAGCGCCCTCACAGGTCAGGAGGGAGATGTATCACCAAGAATTCCCTCCAGGACCAGAATTGCCCACCCCTGGTCTAGAGAGACTTTGACCATTAACATTTTTTATTTGACCTTTTGATGGATGCATTTGATAAATGAAACATTTGAAACCGGAAAGACGCTTAGATCAGACTATTGGTTAATCCAGTCTTTTTGTTAGTCTATTTTTGCTGCCTAAGTTTTGATTTGTCATGTGAAAAGTGCCTTAAATAATGGCTATAAGAAACTGTAGCTCTCATGCTAGCAATTTGTAATAACTTTAAGCCTTAGAATGTATCTGCAACATGTTAAATTCCTGATGAAGGCTGCCAGCTGGTTTTATTTCCTTTTTACTTTGATGTACAAAGGACTGATGGGATACAAATATTTCAGATATTTACATTAAAATGTAAATCATTAAACATGCATTACAAAAAAGTGAATGACCAAAAGAGGATTTAGAGGTGGCCTATGTAAACCTAAGAATGAAACCATAGCTGTCTCTAACTAAATATTCTGGTAAGCTAAATATTGGTATTGTTTGAATCACTATTGGGCCTTTATCATGTGAACAATATGTTCACATTCAACTTGCATTGGTAGCCTGCAGTAAAGGCAACCATTGTAAAATGTCCAACTTCCAAGTAATGGCAGCAATGTACTTTGTGACACATCCTTGCATGCATTCGGTGATAAAAATCAGAAGTGTAGTTTTTCTAAAGCACTTGACCAGAATTGATATGGGGCATATTCTTCTGCAATACTGCGTTAATATCCAGCAAGGCTTACAACGCTCTTAACTGTGGTTGTTTCTTCCTACGTAGCTACTATTGGTCTGCACATTGACCACAAAAGTTGTGGTATAATTTTGTTTTTTGCAATATGTTTTTAAGCAGCGTTAACAGTGGAACAGAATTGGCAGGTGATTAATGGACGACAGGATACCTTTTTAAATAAAAGAAAAATAAAAAAAGAAAGAAACGGCTGTTAATTTTGTATTACAGGATTGTTAGGCGTTGCTAGTGCACTTGCACATTTCTTTGTTTGATGTTCATTCTATATTTAATGATCAGAAGTCCAGTTTGCTGTTCATGGTCCCTGATGCTGTACAAAAGAAAATGCTAGACTCCAGTGAATAGGTGTTTTAGAAAGAGGTTTGGAAGGGAAGATGCATAAGCATGTTCATAGGATCCGAGTAAAAAGGAATGAAATTCTTTGTTAATGAGACAAACCTTTAAAAGACTGCTAACCAATACAATTTCAAATCTGTTTTCTAAACTCTTAGTGACTTTATTAACAATTTTACTAATCCCATTTTATTGTGCTAAGAGTCCTTTGGTTATTCACATGTCGTAAATTAAGTTTACCCTGCTTTTCTCCCGTTTGACATATCCAATTGTATTTTAAGCTCAGCTCACCGCTACCACCCCTGCACTGACTTGGGAGCGGCGAAGACGAACACACGCTGTCCTCCGAAGCGTGTGCTGTCAGCCGACCGCTTTTTTTCACTCTGCAGGCCCGCCATGCAGCCAACCCAGAGCTTCAGCGTCGGAGGACAACGTAGCTCTGGGCAGCTTACAGGCAAGCCCGTAGGTACCCAGACAGTCTACAGGGGTCGTTGGTGCGTGGTGAACAGAGGACACCCTGCCCATCCCCCGAACCCGGACCGGCAGTCTATAGGGTGCATCCTGCACTCCACGCGGAGCGCCTTTACCGGATGCACCACTCGGGAGCCCCGAGACCTAGTTTTTTTAATCATGTATAATCTGTAATCAGTATAAAGTCAGGGATATATTAATAAAATAATCTGCGACACAGGTTTTGAATTCTTCCTTGATTTGTATATTTTAATGTTTAAATAAAGTAAAACCACAACAGCATTTCTTATTTACTTGTACTGCTATTATATGCTATTATACAGTATGTTATTGTAGTATGGCAAATAAAACAAGTTGTGCCAGTTGTGCCAACAACTGTGGTGATGATTTTTCCAATTGACTATAGTTGTACTTGAATCCTGGCAATTTTAGATTTGATCATCTTAACATTTGAAGACAGAGCTAATCAGGAATCCTGTGGACACCCTGCGGTAGCATATACAGTAAATTAACCACAATGTATATTAGGGGGCAGGATTGTTATTTCAGGCAAATGATCTTCATACTTCTGAGTCTCCTAGATTTCATATTTTTGATGCACAGCAAGCTTGATGGTATTTTTTCATTGCACTATTGGTTTTAGAAGACATATGTGGTAATTAATCTGTTTATAGTTGTCCATGCTTGCAGTGTTGTGTGCATGAAGATTCTTGTACTAAAGAAACCATGGCAAACACAATGACACTAGATGAGGCAGTTGGTCAATACATTCAAGGTTCTTATTGCCCTTTAAAAGCTTCACCTGTGTACTTTAACAGTGTTAAACTTTATTTCATATTCTGACTGTAACAATTAAAATAACATTGTATTTTCTACTGTTCTTTCAGCCTTCACTTGGCTGCAGCAAAAGGGCAAGCCGAGTGCCTGGGAGTGATTCTTTCACATGGAGTCGATGTGACTGTACTGGATGCATCAGGTACATTTTCTTGTTTCCTGGATACTGCAAAGTGTATTTTATACATGTTGTTTTTGTTGTTCATATTACATGTCCCTTACATTTGAATATGTAAATTAAATAGAAGGATACTTTCTGCAAGACCAAGCTGCAAATGCTGATCATCTTGACTTTTTTCCCCAACCAATATTTAACCCACAATACTTTCATTTAGTTTTTAAGTGCACCTCTACTGTATATCACTATATCTATAGTAATAGCACGATACATCTGTAGTTGGGGCTCAGCAAGTTTACATTTAATACTGAATTAAGTTATCATGAACTGAATTGTGTCCAGACCCTAGGAACTGGGTTTAGAGCCATGTGATACAGCATAGTTGTTTACAGGTTTTCAGATGTTTATTATCATACTCTTATTTTTTATTACCTAGCTATTCTACATTTTGAATACGTAAACATTTGCTTATTCTATGAATTCTATAAATTAATCACTTTGTAATTCCTAATCTTTTTGATGTGTCAAGCTTGGGCCTGTTGCAGAGACTAGAGTTGGCATGATTCTTGCTGGCATTCATAGTTGTAATCTGATGTATGCTTTCTGCCGCATGTACTGCATGACTAATGCTGTTTGTGTTCTGAAACCTAATGACGTCTTATCTTTTTATATAGGTTGTACTGCTTTACACCTTGCGGCGAAAAACAACCACCAAGAATGTGCCAAAAAGCTTATTCAGGTAAATGTACATACAGTATGGCAGTAATATGAATAATTGTATATCAAGCTATGGGAATTTGTATTTGGTTCATTCCTGCTCAAGTGGAGCAAGAGTGGCTTGGCCACTTTCAGAAATTGTCTAATTATTCCATAATGTTTCCCTAGATACAGCATGTCACAATTTGGCCTGTAAGTTAAAAACAACAGGATTTAATTTTTTTAATTGAATAGAGTGACTTAATTTTCTATGTGTGTATAGGACACTGCATATGGGTCAGTCTCCAATACTTAGTACCAAAAGTGGGAACACAAGGTCAAAATTCAAAATTACTTTATATCTTTTAGTTATCAGATGTGTAAGGTATGAGTTTATATAACAAATATCGTGTTTACTCAAATTGAAGTCGTCCCTGAATTCAAATCGCACCTCCAAATCCAAAGACCAAAAGAAAAGAAGGTAGTGACAGACAAGTTGAAAAAGGCATGCAAATAATAGAATAATCTAGCTAGAAAAAATAAATTGAAAATCTTTTTATTTTTATTTATTTTTTTAAATGATTTGTGTATTTTTCCTGAGGGATATCAGACAATGCTCGTTAGGTAAACTGTTCCCCCACGACTACCACTAGTTGAATGAAAATTTGATTTGAGTTTGTTTCAAGGACTCAGACTACACGTACATACATACATACATACAGTCAACCTCGGTTAACTCGTCTGGTGGATAACTCGGCACATTCGCTTAATTTGACAGACAGTCTTGGTCTTGAATTTTCTCCATGTAAAATGTATACACCCTGCCTCTTTTTAATTTTTTTAAATTTGACACCCACACTTTACTTGTAACTCGACACTTATTCCTGGTACTGAAGGCATAAAAACTATTAAAAAGACTAGTGGATAACTTGACGCTGTCGTTTCACGTGACTGACCTCTGACTGGAAACGGATTGTTCATTCATTCGCAATAACCAAGTGCAGCTGGTTAGTGTCAGTTCATAATGAGTGAGAAGCGAAAAATGCGTTCTCGTTCAATTGGCTTTAAAGCTCAGGTTATTTGTGATAACAAGCTTGTCAGCAGAACTTTCAAAGTGCATGTTTTTGCATGCGAAACAATCGCCAGTGTTTGATTTCTCTGTGAAACTGTAGGTTGTTTATTATTGTCTTTGTTCACCGAGTTAATTCTGTATAATGTACATTTGTTAACTTTTCCTATTTAAACAGACAGTACAAGACAGTACAAGCTAATACCTAAAAGTATAGTCAACAGTTTGTGGTTGGATTATTTTTGTAAAAGTAATGCTGTAGTTATTTTATTAATTGTTATTTCAATCGAACTATACGAGTTGTACCAGATTTGTACAGTACTGTATACTGTAATTGATTCATTCACTGCAGTTCTTTCAACTGTTTTCATAAGGACATTTCACTAAAAAATAAACTTGTAAATACTGTAATACTGTAAACGTGGGAGTTCTATTACTTATATGCACGTTAATGCCATGGCTCATTGCACCCGTGGTTAACTTGACACCTCGGATAAGTCCTTGTGGGGTTTCGAGTTAACCGAGGTTGACTGAATGCACACACAGAGAAAATCTCAGGATGTACAGGTAGTGGACAAAAAATGGGAACACCAATGTAAAGTCACTTAATATGGCGTTGGGCCACTATGGTATCCCGCTCTGTGGAGTTCTCGGCGGACCGTTTTTGATGAAACTGGCTGCTCACACCTAAGCCACACCTGTATGGAAGCCCTTGCTTTCAATATACTTGGAGTCCCTCATTTACCCAGGTGTTTCCATTTTTTTGTCCACTACCTGTATATTAAGCTATATGTTTAGCATGTTTTTGTTTTAAAATATTAATTCAAAACTAATGAGTAACAGAAATGAAATATATATATATATATATATATATATATATATATATATATATATATATATATATATATATATATATATATATATATATATAATTTATTTATTTATTTATTTCTCCCCCCCCAACAGAGCAAATGCACAATTGAAGGCGGTGACAGCTCAGGAAAAACAGCATTACACTATGCAGGTAATTTGACTGTAGATGGAGGAAATTTCATAACTGAAAATAATAAATTCTTATTTAATTCTCATGTAGACGAAACAATCATACATTCTTTAAGGTCATAGTTTGGAGTACAGTGCACAGTGTTTTTTGAATAGCAAAGTAGGCCACACTGTGCACATTTTAGTTTACACTTCATTAAATGACCAATAAAACTTTACTGTTTGCGATTAACTACCTATGTTTGCTTAAGTTAATGGCTCTTACAAGACACAGCTTAAACATTACATTTTGTGTGTAGATAATAAAAGTGCCCTGAATGGAAAAACAGATTTTGTTGGAACTCAGTCAACCTTCATATACTGTGTGAAAAACAGAAAATCACTGACTTATGGAATTTGTATTAATCTCAAAGGGAAAAAATGGGTCTTAATTGAGTGTAAATTGTTCAAATGAGAAAATAAGACATACAGAATATTTGGATTTTAATCAGGAAATCTTCAAATTTTGGCAGATCTTTTTTTAAATTAATAATTACTGAATTTGGCCACAAAATCATGTTTTTGGCATAATATGTATATCTGTGTGGGGCACGTGCAGCCTGTGCTCGTAAGTGACTTTGACAGCTTGTTTACAGGAAAATAAGCTGGGGGGTATATGGTAAAGCCAGCTGGAAGAATACACGCTATTTAATTTAAGTAGGTATTATTGGAAGAGACACTAAAATGTAAATAACATCTATAGCAGTCACACCACATTTATTTTGATTGCATGGCACCAATTTTTGTGATGGATAAGCACCTATTGCAAGTTCCAATTTTAGATAATTTTATCCCTAAATTGTCTCTTTACAGTTTCAAACACATGGTTTACATTATAATTAAGTGAAACCACATTAAAACACAGAAAAGTCTTCAGTTACATTCGTTGCAGCCTTTTAATTCAAGAAAGTAGACATAACAAGCAAAGAACACATGATTTATGGTGCTACCTTCCCTAGCAACGATAGCTGGCTTAGATCTTTGCTTTTTGATTATGTTTGAACGGGCTTAATTGAAATGAAAACCAGTTTGTTTGGTGGTTTTCATGTTTCTAAACCACCCACAGCAAGCATCTGTCCAAAAAACTACACAGCTGTAAAATGGATGAGGGCCTTGAGGTATATGAGGCTGTGTGGTCCAGTGGTTAAAGAAAAGGGCTTGTAACCAGGAGGTCCCCGGTTCAAATCCCACCTCAGCCACTGACTCATTGTGTGACCCTGAGCAAGTCACTTAACCTCCTTGTGCTCCGTCTTTCGGGTGAGACGTAAGTGACTCTGCGGCTGATGCATAGTTCACACACCCTAGTCTCCGTAAGTCACCAACACAAATAACTGATAATATTGTCACCCATGGCTTACTGTAAATGGTATGGTTTCTAACATTTAGTAAGTCTTAAAGGGTAATCCCTCCAGAGTTTAACTGAGAAACTTTCGGAAGGCAATCTTGGGAATCCTGATTATTTGAAGGGTCTGACAGTCTGTGATTTGTAATTATAAGTGAATAAGTTCTTGGTCAGTCAAGGTGCCATGAGTACTGCTCTGATGCATGTTTCTAGATATTAAACCTGAGTTTGTCTGGTGTTAAAGCCACTTACTGTATTTGGAAGATTTTGAGATGTACCAGCACTGATGACTTTAATAAAGAAAATGATTAATAATTGAGCAGTAATGTTTTTCCGTGGTGCATTAATTGATTTTATTTTAACTTTTTCAGCAGCATGTAGCAGTGCTCCAATTGTTCAGCTGCTGTGTGAGCAAAACTGTCCTGTGAATGTCAAAGATGCGGTATGTAGTTCCTTATTTGGGTTTCTTTTACACATTGTCACACTTTGTTTAACAGGTTAAGCATGGTTTTTAATGCAACATGCTTTTCCAATCTGTTCCTTTAGAGAGGGGTGGTATGCTTTAGATTGTTGGCTGCTATAG
>NC_081189.1:29467847-29472847 GCF_902713425.1 Acipenser ruthenus | reverse complement strand
ATTGATTGGACTAATGTATCCGCAGGCGACCTAAGACTCACCGTTTCAACGGTGTCAGTTGTGCACAGCAGAAAAGAAAGCATACAGAAGAATATTGTATACTAGCCAGGGGCTGTGGATTTGCCCGGAGCTGTAACTAACCATTTAGCTACCGGGGCATGCAAATATATATATATATATATATATATATATATATATATATATATATATGGGTCATTCTTCCAATAGGGTGCCTTTTGTGTCCCTGTGCCATATTTTGGTTAAAATAACTGATTATATTCAAAATAATTAATACATCATAAAGTATTAAGTAATTCCTATACAAAACCACTTATAAAAACACACTACATAGCATTTAAAGTAAAAAAGGCAACAATATTTAAAGGAAAAATCAGCATTCTCCAATGTCCCTATTCATCTTTTTACAAACTTTTTAAAGAATATAATTAATTAAATCCTAATGTATTTTTAAAATCTCACCAGTATTACAAAACACAACTTAGTACATTGTTTTTCGACTATAAATCTGTACAATCAATGTATATTTATTAATATAAATTGAACTATTTAGTGCTGTCCCTGAATCCACTGTCAACCCTGTTACCGGAGATAAACCCCCCTGCAGAACAATGAATTATTCCACAAGTCACATGATCTTCAGCATATGACATCATAATAAAGGAGGAAGACATAGGAAGCAACTTCAGGTATGTGTCTAAGCAGTTTTTCATATATTTTTTTTAAAGCTACTTTGTCTGGGTTCATAAGGTACTTTATAAATGTCAACTATGTTATGCGAAGTTAAGTAGAAAAAAAATATATATTCAAAAATGTATAATTAGTTTAATAAACTCCAATAAAGCCTTCACCAGAAGCACACCATGTGCAGCCATGTGCTTTACCACATTGGAAATAAAGGGCAAACTTTGTTATGTAAGTCAACCCTGTTACTGGTCAACTCTGTTACATGTTTAGAGTAACAGAGTTGACTTAAGGTAACAGTGTTGATTTAAGAAATTACTTATGACGTGGTTGTTGCTCATAATTTAATTATATTTAATTACATTTAAAGGTTAAAATTGATTAAAAACATAAATATGTTTATTTACAGGTAGATTTAGTTAAATGGCACTTACTGCTGCAGAAAAACAACGGCGCTATCGTGCACGCCGTGATGCAGATCCATCAAAAAGACAAGAGTATTTGAAAAAAGAACGGCAGACATGGAAAGCAAGGAAAGAAGCAGGGAAGGTGAAGTCAGTGTCAGAACTTGGCGAAAGAGAGAAGCGTAGTAAAAGGAAATACTGGAGAAAAGCTCAGCAGAAGTGTAGGGAAAAGAAAGCAGCAATAGACTCCTTGGCAACACCTCCAGAAAGCCCAGATGAGGTCCATCAGCCAGGACCTTCAAGGTTAGAGTTAGGCTACAGATTGAGAAACTGCATGCTTCCTACATGTATTCGATTTTAAAATACTATTTTTGAATTTAATTGAAATTATTATTCATACTGGCTTTACATATGTATTTAATATATTGTTGGCATAATGTATGCTTAAAAATACATTAATCTATGAACAAAATATGTAAAAGTATTTATTTTTATCATACTTTTTTTTTATAGGCAACGCAATCGAAGAAGAACAACATCTCAAAAGAGAAAAAAGATACTTCAAGAATTGGAAGATCTAAAGGTTTCTTTTAAACAGCAAAAGAAAGTTTTGGAAAAATATAAAAAGCGGTACCAACGCTTGCTGTAGAAAAGTGAATCGCCTAGAGCTAAAACAAACAGGTTGCTGAAGAGCTTTCCTGCAGAAGATGCAGTTCGGAAAACCCTTCTTTTCCATCATTCTTTGATTGAAGACATAAAATTAAAATATCACACTTCCAGGAAAGAGAGAGAGAAGCAGATTCTATCAAAAATTGTTCCTGGCAAAATAGTGAAAAAATATCGACTGCAGAAATTTGCTCAGGATTCATTTGAGTTTTCAAAGAAGCGATGGCAGAGTAACAACAGACAAGTGAAAATGAATCCTTCACATTTGTAAGAAGAAAAGTAAGCAGAGTCACAGATGAGATTAAAATGTGGCCTCCTTTTATGTCAGAGATGACGTGAGCCGAATTACTACGGGAAAGAAGCAAACTATTACTCAGAACAAAAGAAAAATGCAGAAGAGATTTCTGACTGACACCATGAAGAATCTTCATCGAAAGTATCTATTGGAGAATCCAAATACATCGATGTCCTATGTCCTATCAAAATGTTATGTTTTCAAATTGAATTCTTACAGCGCTGTTGTGTACTGTTATTATAAAGTTTGTATTTTTACATCAACAATGATAATATGTACATTTAAAAACATTATAGTTCCATAGTAAAAACAACCTCCCCAAAAAACTTACCTTGTTGTGTTGCAGTTGCATAGTTTCCAAAAATCAGCGGTTACTAATGTAAGACAACAGTCTGTTTATTGCAAATTATAAATGCAAATATTTTTAGGACTGTATTACAATGACATTTGTGACTTCTATATCTGTGAAAGCCTGTTAAAAATAAACAAAATAACCACTGCACATATTGTCCTGTCAATTCTGTTACTTTTGTCAATACTGTTACTATGTTGTCAACTATGTTACTTGCAAATATATTACTCCAAAATATTTAATTTTGTCCTTTGTAGTAAACTAACTTGATTTATCCAATAGCAAAAGGCAAGAAAAAGATCCATCCTAAATATTTTGTGAAAATTAAGCTGGTATCCGACACTTTTATGTAAAAATGTCAGTGCTTAAAAGTTCTATTTGTAGATTCTGTAATATTATTGAGACTAAAAATGGAATTCTTTGATAATTATTTTTTTATGCTTCAAGAATTGCATTTAGGGACATAGTATTTGTCTAAAAATGTTTGAATTGAAATGTATACAGCTTAAACACTTTTTCAGAGAGTTACTTATGTGTCCGTAACAGAGTTGACGCAAAATATAGTTTAAACAGGAATTTATGGCTTTTAATTTACAGATTTTCTGTTGTTAAGCGTGGCAAAAGTTTTTTTTGGTTCATTTTAAATGTTCTGTTTATGATAAAAAATGTTTATTTCCCCAAATACACACTGATTTTCATTTTTTTCACAAGGTCCAAAAGGCACCCTATTGGAAGAATGACCCATATATATATATATATATATATATATATATATATGAATTGCATGCACCTCCGTGTGAGCAGTTTGAAGCAACCGGAGGTGGACGGAAAGACTCCATATCGTACATACCGGGGCATGCAAGACTCCGATGCAATCAATTATATATATATATATATATATATATATATATATATATATATATATATATATATATATATATAATTATTGTTTTTTTTTCGTTTTTTTTTTTTTTTTTTGTATGTTAGGAGTTAGGGTGGTATTTACTCGCGCATAGTTTTGAATGTTATTTCCGAATCTCTCCTTTAACATGTGTGAAGGGGACACTGTATTACTTAAAACGTTTTAACAGTGAGCAGTTACCTTGGGATCACACACCAGGTTCAGACGCATTGATTGGACTAATGTATCCGCAGGCGACCTAAGACTCACCGTTTCAACGGTGTCAGTTGTGCACAGCAGAAAAGAAAGCATACAGAAGAACATTGTATACTGGCCAGGGGCTTTGGTTTTGCCCGGAGCTGTAACTAAGCATTTAGCTACCGGGGCATGCAAATATATATATATATCTATATATCTATATATATATATATATATATATATATATATATATGAATTGCATGCACCTCCGGGTGAGCAGTTTGAAGCAACCGGAGGTGGATGGAAAGACTCCATATCGTACCTACCGGGGCATGCAAGACTCCGATGCAATCAATTATATATATATATATATATATAATTATTGGTTTTTTTTCGTTTTTTTTTTTTTTTGTATGTTAGGAGTTAGGGTGGTATTTACTCGCGCATAGTTTTGAATGTTATTTCCGAATCTCTCCTTTAACATGTCTGAAGGGGACACTGTATTACTTAAAACGTGTTAACAGTGAGCAGTTACCTTGGGATTACACACCAGGTTCAGACGCATTGATTGGACTAATGTATCCGCAGGCGAACTAAGACTCACCGTTTCAACGGTGTCAGTAGTGCACAGGAGAAAAGAATGCATAAAGAAGAATATTGTATACTGGCCAGGGGCTTTGGTTTTGCCCGGAGCTGTAACTAAGCATTTAGCTACCGGGGCATGCAAATATATATATATATATATATATATATATATATATATATATATATATATATATATATATATATATGAATTGCAGGTACCTCCGGGTGAGCACTTTGAAGCAACCGGAGGTGGATGGAAAGACTCCATATCGTACCTACCGGGGCATGCAAGACTCCGATGCAATCAATTATATATATATATATATATATATATATATATATATATATATATATATATATATATATAATTATTGTTTTTTTCTTTTTTTTTTTTTTTCTTTTGTATGTTAGGAGTTAGGGTGGTATTTACTCGCGCATAGTTTTCAATGTTATTTCCGAATCTCTCCTTTAATATGTCTGAAGGGGACACTGTATTACTTAAAACGTGTTAACAGTGAGCAGTTACCTTGGGATTACACACCAGGTTCAGACGCCTTGATTGGACTAATGTATCCGCAGGCGACCTAAGACTCACCGTTTCAACGGTGTCAGTAGTGCACAGCAGAAAAGAATGCATACAGAAGAATATTGTATACTGGCCAGGGGCTGTGGTTTTGCCCGGAGCTGTAACTAAGCATTTAGCTACCGGGGCATGCAAATATATATATATATATATATATATATATATATATATATATATATATATATATATATATATGAATTGCATGCACCTCCGGGTGAGCAGTTTGAAGCAACCGGAGGTGGACGGAAAGACTCCATATCGTACCTACCGGGGCATGCAAGACTCCGATGCATCAATTATATATATATATATAT
>NC_081189.1:29460347-29462847 GCF_902713425.1 Acipenser ruthenus | reverse complement strand
AAAAGAATGCATACAGAAGAATATTGTATACTGGCCAGGGGCTGTGGTTTTGCCCGGAGCTGTAACTAAGCATTTAGCTACCGGGGCATGCAAATATATATATATATATATATATATATATATATATATATATATATATATATATGAATTGCATGCACCTCCGGGTGAGCAGTTTGAAGCAACCGGAGGTGGACGGAAAGACTCCATATCGTACCTACCGGGGCATGCAAGACTCCGATGCATCAATTATATATATATATATATATATATATATATATATATATATATATATATATATATATATATATAATTATTGTTTTTTTTTCGTTTTTTTTTTTTTTGTATGTTAGGAGTTAGGGTGGTATTTACTCGCGCATAGTTTTCAATGTTATTTCCGAATCTCTCCTTTAATATGTCTGAAGGGGACACTGTATTACTTAAAACGTGTTAACAGTGAGCAGTTACCTTGGGATTACACACCAGGTTCAGACGCCTTGATTGGACTAATGTATCCGCAGGCGACCTAAGACTCACCGTTTCAACGGTGTCAGTAGTGCACAGCAGAAAAGAATGCATACAGAAGAATATTGTATACTGGCCAGGGGCTGTGGTTTTGCCCGGAGATGTAACTAAGCATTTAGCTACCGGGGCATGCAAATATATATATATATATATATAGATATATATATATATATATATATATATATATATATAGATATATATATATATGAATTGCATGCACCTCCGGGTGAGCAGTTTGAAGCAACCGGAGGTGGACGGAAAGACTCCATATCGTACCTACCGGGGCATGCAAGACTCCGATGCATCAATAATATATATATATATATATATATATATATATATATATATATATATATATATATATATATATATATAATTATTGTTTTTTTTTTCGTTTTTTTTTTTTTTTGTATGTTAGGAGTTATGGTGGTATTTACTCGCGCATAGTTTTGAATGTTATTTCCGAATCTCTCCTTTAACATGTGTGAAGGGGACACTGTATTACTTAAAACGTTTTAACAGTGAGCAGTTACCTTGTGATCACACACCAGGTTCAGACGCATTGATTGGACTAATGTATCCGCAGGCGACCTAAGACTCACTGTTTCAACGGTGTCAGTAGTGCACAGCAGAAAAGAATGCATAAAGAAGAATATTGTATACTGGCCAGGGGCTTTGGTTTTGCCCGGAGCTGTAACTAAGCATTTAGCTACCGGGGCATGCAAATATATATATATATATATATATATATATATATATATATATATATATATATATATATATATATATATGAATTGCAGGTACCTCCGGGTGAGCACTTTGAAGCAACCGGAGGTGGATGGAAAGACTCCATATCGTACCTACCGGGGCATGCAAGACTCCGAAGCAATCAATTATATATATATATATATATATATATATATATATATATATATATATATATATATATATATATATATATAATTATTGTTTTTTTTTCGTTTTTTTTTTTTTTCTTTTGTATGTTAGGAGTTAGGGTGGTATTTACTCGCGCATAGTTTTGAATGTTATTTCCGAATCTCTCCTTTAACATGTGTGAAGGGGACACTGTATTACGTAAAACGTTTTAACAGTGAGCAGTTACCTTGGGATCACACACCAGGTTCAGACGCATTGATTGGACTAATGTATCCGCAGGCGACCTAAGACTCACCGTTTCAACGGTGTCAGTAGTGCACAGCAGAAAAGAATGCATACAGAAGAATATTGTATACTGGCCAGGGGCTGTGGTTTTGCCCGGAGCTGTAACTAAGCATTTAGCTACCGGGGCATGCAAATATATGTATATATATATATATATATATATATATATATATATATATATATATATATATATATATATATATATATATGAATTGCATGCACCTCCGGGTGAGCAGTTTGAAGCAACCGGAGGTGGATGGAAAGACTCCATATCGTACCTACCGGGGCATGCAAGACTCCGATGCAATCAATTATATATATATATATATATATATATATATATATATATATATATATATATATATATAATTATTGTTTTTTTTCGTTTTTTTTTGTATGTTAGGAGTTAGGGTGGTATTTACTCGCGCATAGTTTTGAAAGTTATTTCCGAATCTCTCCTTTAACATGTCTGAAGGGGACACTGTATTACTTAAAACGTGTTAACAGTGAGCAGTTACCTTGGGATTACACACCAGGTTCAGACGCCTTGATTGGACTAATGTATCCGCAGGCGACCTAAGACTCACCGTTTCAACGGTGTCAGTAGTGCACAGCAGAAAAGAATGCATACAGAAGAATATTGTATACTGGCCAGGGGCTGTGGATTTGCCCGGAGCTGTAACTAAGCATTTAGCTACCGGGGCATGCAAATATATATATATATATATATATATATATATATATATATATATATGAATTGCATGCACCTCCGGGTGAGCAGTTTGAAGCAACCGGA